>NW_008710397.1:630753-659329 GCF_000327385.1 Lottia gigantea
CAAATGTAATCCCGAAAAATGGAATAATTAGGTCTTCAAGATTTTGGCAGGTTGCTTCCAAAGCTAACAATGGTTCGTAGTTTGTAAAGAAATCAGTGTTTGTATTACAAAGCCTTAATATTTTCATACAACAGTTGATTAAAGTTTTATAGAACAATTTGTCTTGCACTGTTAATCAGAAGTTTGTTATTAGAAGATCACTTTACTACCGAATGGTGCTTCTTCCAATTCAAGGTCTCGTCCATTCAAAGCTTACCTAAGTAACCACATATTAAAGCTACACTGTTTGAAAACACATCGTTAAGATGATCTTGAGCTAGAGCTTGAACTGATGGTGTATCAATTCTTCTGCATAAAAGCCACATTATAAATTTAATCACTGCAAATAGAGTCCAAATGATGATTGTGTTGGCAAATATTACAAAATATATAAATGAATAGAGAACCATTAAATAAATGATTAACTTTTGCAAAGAATGAAGGAAAATATGTAAAAAATATAATAAAGTGCAGAACATCTCGATCTTCTAGACCACAAAAAAAATTCTTTCCGGTTTTTGTGCCTGAAGCAACGGCTTATCTCTATCCGCTTTTTATCCTCAGACAGCAAACTTGAGAATCTGTTTTTAATCTCTTACAATAAATTTCAACGAATTTACTAGCATCTGGCAAAATTAATCTGTTTCATTCTGTTAAAACTGGATTTTTGGTGTCAAATGTGTCGGTGTATTATTGTTATTAAAGACATACTTGTTTACTTTTATTTCTAAATTACCAGAAATTGTATGACAGGTGGCGCCACATATTGGAGACATTAATCTATCACTCTGCAAGTCTTAGAAAACTAAGTTAATAATTCCTTCTAAAACCATTATATTATATTGATATCATTTTTGCGTTTATAAAAATTTATAGAGAGCATATCATTTTTATTCCTAGAGAAAAACATGGTTGCCATAGAAACGTAACTGGCGGAAGTAGTTTAAAAGATCAATCAAATTCAAAAGGAAAAAAGGGATAATTGTGTGTATTAATGCCTCCAGATTGAAAATATATTCTAAGTTTTCGTGTTTAACAGTCGTAAATGAATGTTGGATCATTGATAGAGCCAAATCGATAAAACCCGTCCATTTTAAATAATGTGTTTGATTTGATGATGGCAATTGAAGATCCATGATATTTGTTTTGGTAGTTTATAAATTGCTGAACACAAATTTCGTTGATCTAGCTTAGAAGGAACCGTTTGCTCGCTAATCTACAGCTTCGATCCCGACATGGGTGAAAATATGTTCAGCTTTATCAACTTGTCTGTAAAGCATGTCGAAGTGTTTAAAAGTTCACGCTGGAAGGCGAAAGCTGTAGATCCATTGACAGAAAGGCAAACAAAAAAAAAGTTCATTTCAAGTACTTTTTTCACTTATATAAATGAAAATCAGGCGTGTTCCATCTGAATAACAATCTGGAAACAGTCTTTTGTTACTATTAATGATCCTTGTTGACGAAGTGGGCCTCCGGTTTCATTTCAATAAGTGATTAGTATAGAACAATGTTTCTTTAAAATTTAACAGTTGCATACCTATCGTAGACCCAGCAATAATCATAGTAGCTATTTCCATATGGGGTAGGTCTAATACAGCGGTCGCTAATGCTGCGATACGTTCAATAGATTCCCGTATCAACTGTAACGATGCTAATCCCATGACAACAGCTATAATTACAATAGCTATTGGCTCCAACTTGGTTCTACCTAGAAGAATAGAATGGCATAGTACAGTTGCAATAACAATATATTTTGCTATCATGTTTCAAGCTTTACTTCAAACAAACGTTGGTTATGAAATGCAGTCAACAGCTTTGAGACTTGAAAATATTCGAGCTTAATGAAAACAGACATAGTGACTATATTCCCCAAAATGATGGACACAATATGTGTAATTTTGTATATGGTATAACTTTTTGAGAATTCTACTATTAATGCCAGTAGAAGAAGTAATACATGTTTGATGAACTTCTGTAGGTTATCAATGTTTCAAAAACAGTGTGTTATTTTGACTTCGATTTTTCTTAACCTTACTGTATTGCTAATATAATGGACCAATATTTCAAAATAAAACCTTCTAAATCGAACCAAAGGCACTTTGCTTTTTTTTCCTTTTCAAGGCTAATTTCTTTTGAGTAGTTCAATTCAGAAATTCAAATAATTTGCAATTTACTATGTCCATAAAGTCTATTTTGTAACTCCGTTTAAATTTTAATTATGCCGAGTTTTCTCCCTTCAAATGGTAAAATATTGCAGCACGCTACCTTGGGGATAAGCATAGATGTTCCGTCTTTTAACGGCATGGTTTGTCCACCATAGAACTATGCCTGATATTAGATCAACAGCACTGTCAACTAAACTTGATATGATAGAAATAGATCCCGACATCACACTGGCCACTGTTTTAGCTATTAGTAACAACTGGAAAGTAAAAGTACATACATCATAAAGAACACCTAATGCCAGTGACTCTGTAACTGCAAAACGTTGCAAATTGTTTTTAAGGCGGATTCTTGAGTCTTGGTGTCATGACCTCCTTTGGAACCGCCATTGATAAGATTTTTCCACTATGTGTCGCTTTCGCACAGTTAATACTGTTTATTTGGTGGATCTAGTAATGCATATATCATGTGCCCTAATGTCCTTTACTAAAATCAGCGAAAATATTTAGATCACGTGCATCAAGAAAACGTGCATCAAGAAAAAACAAGAAAAGATCAACAAAAACGCTGTATACTTCTTGAGCATAGCATAGCAACAGTATGGACGAAAAGGAATACCAATTGTTTTTTGTAAGTAATTACTTTGAATCTAGCAGTTAATTACTTAGTTTTATGGATTTATTGGAATACAGGTATTCGGATGTATATTTATGGCACCAGTAATTTCCAATGAATATATACATATACTCTTATTGGCTAAGTTTTAGAACTTAAATTTTATGTTCATTATAAAACTAAGAGGTGGAGGATTACAGATGTTCACAAATGAACATCAAACGCATTAAAGAAAAAAAATTTCTAAAAATTCATATAAAAAAATATTCAAAAATAAAATATCAATACAGACGATAGTAAAAAAGGACTCACCAAATTTATACAGAAAGTGAGCTTTGCATAGCAACTGGCTGTTTTCCGTAATCGTATAGCTTCTTGTCGGTTCTCCATAGCATCGTCAATTTCTAGCTGTATCTCTTCAAACGTGGTAATTAATTCATCTTGTGCTTTGTAATATGATCTTGAAAAAAGTTATATACCAGAATTACGAATGGTTCTCTAAAGGATGGTCTACAGAGAGATTTGACTGATGAGAACAGTGCAATGGATGATAAGGTTTTATTGGAGAAGATTTTCGGAGAGATGTCAAGCTCGTCCTGCTTTCTTCCTACGTCCTGGTTTTCCTCCTACTTGCACTAACAAATATCATTTACACAATACAAAGGTTTTGGGACAGAAAAAAAACATTACTAGATTTTAATTCGTATATCCCATCGCCATCGTATGGTAATCTTGTGAAAATGGCCCATATTGGAGTGTGATCATCTTCAAAACTGAATCTTGCTTGAAAGAAGTCGTTTGTCACTTTACACAGTTGTTCGGTAAATATGTGTACATACCTCATACGTTTTGAATGTTGTTTATAATTTGGCCCTTGTTTTTTAGATGAAAAATGATGAATTGGTATTTTCCATCTCTCATCCCCTTCTAACAATATATAAAAAGTTTTTAAATATTAACATATAATAGTATTAATATCACTTTATCTAATGCTAGAATCTACTATTACAGCTGATAAGAAATACTATTTTAATTATGCTCATTTATGACTTACTTTTAAAGCAAAAGTCTTTCATGAATGACATAGTCCAATGAGGGAATTTTGCCTTTCGATTTCCAACTGTCGATGGAACGTCTAGAGCCTGTAGGACACGGGGCCTCGGTTTATTGTCCCATCCGAACGACAAGAGGCTTTCTCCATGTTTGCTCCTCTTACCTACATCACTGACTTGTCGATTCTGTTTTAGTTGAAAGATCATGTCTACTGCAACCTATCGGACGTCGATTAAGAAATCGCCAATATTGAATACGATAAATTGGTGTATGTAATATGATTGCAGACAGATGTTCCTTTCTGTAAATAAGAAATTTCAGATTTCCTACCTCCCGATATAGGTTTAATAAGAGAATTCTTTTCCTGAGGATTACTCTCCTCCATGTTCATAATTTAAACAAAATATGTTAATTCAAAAAAAGCGTTGCTTTCATAATCTAACCTACATTTTTATACCAAGACGGTTTTATCTTATCACTTGGTATTATAATGTAAAACCTGATACCTTCAATATAAGACAAATTGTTTTATATTATCAATACATTTTCTATTTCGACTATGACATTTCATTTATTGACTCACACAATATACTTTTAAAATATTCACAGGTGTCTGCATACAGAATAGGATTCTATCTATCTTTTCAATATATATCTATAGTTAAATATGTTACGTAGACGTATTGAATGTTAGAATAGTCATACCTATTTAGAACTCTATAATATAGCCTACTTTATTTCAATAGTGTAAATAGTTCACAAAAATCACATAATTCCTTTAAAATACTTCAAACTAGGAATGTTACTCACAGTTTCTATATATATATTTTCTATATTTTACAGAGCATTTAAAACTGACGAGTCATTTTAACATTCAACCGAGGATAATTCTGAACACACATGGATTTGAAGGCTCAAATTTCGATGATGTGCTGAGAACACTATTAAAGATTGGCTTAGGTGAAAAATTCCCTTTTTCTGAGACTAACGTGTGAAAATGACATATCTGTCCCTTGAAGAAAACAGGGGTATTAACAAGGTTTATTATAATTGGAAGGCATTCAAATTTAAACTTGATTCCCTTTTATGATGATCACTCTCGCACTTGGAGGGGGGTGCATTGCGCCATGATAATTGAAAATTGTAGTCTTCCAAAATTGCGTTAGATGTATTCTCTATTCCAGGGGGAGGCCACATGACTAATGAACTCTTAAATTCGCAAAGGATTTTCTCAAATAATTTGATATTATTCCCCGACTTTCGAACGCCACATGGGCACTGAAATCTTGGTCATAATTTAAAAGAAGTCTAATAAACATAGCTAATGACCTTCTTTAGAGTATTGGGATTTTGTAGTTTGAGTTCCTTCCCTTGATATAAGAAAGACCTTCACTAATATCTATTTAAATTGTGTTTACTCAGATTTCATAATCTTTATATATCACGCTTTTTGAATACCTTAATAGAAACTGAAATCCTGGTCATAATTTAAAAGTAGTCTACTAACCGTGCCAATGACACACTTAGAAATAAACATTGGGATTTTTTAGTATGAGTTACTTCCCTTGATATAAGAAAGACCTTCACTAAGATCTATTTAAATTGTGTTTACTCAGAATTCATAATTATAATATATCACACTTTTCGAACACCTACACTTAATCCTGGTCATAATTTAGAACAAGTCTCATAAACAGCGACAATGACCTACTTAGAGATAAAGATAGGATTTTTTTTAGTATGAGTTACTTCCCTTGATATAAGATCCATTTAACTTGTGTTTTCTCAAATGACAGTGTAATTGCGTTTTGCTCATGGAAGTTGACTATTTTCCAAAACAAGACAAAAGTGGCTTTTGTCGAGTACTAATAGATTGATTCATAATCAAGTAAGCAGAAGTCTTTCACGAACAAATTAACTGTTGTTTACATTTGTGCTTGTTTACTATTGGAAGCCCTCTTTTCTTTTATTATAGACGTTCACTCTATTTTCTCCACATTGTCCATATTTTATTAATATTGACAGAACTTCAAGGGCCTGTGGCATGATGTATCGCGTATTGTATCTCGAGGTTGTGTATCGATACTTGACGATACTTTTCAATCTATAACTGGGGATTTTCGGCGATAGGAATCACAAATTTTTCTCACTGACTGGACTAAAATTTTGACAGTAGACGTGAACAACTCCTATCAACTACATTACCAAAAATCACTGTTATAAGTTATAAATGAATAAAAATTGAATCTTTGAGGATAAAAAATTAAATATTAACCCATCATCCCATATCGCTGTACATAGTGTATCGTGACCCATGTATCACGATACATAGTTTATCTTGACCCATGTAACGCGGTACGTATCGTATCGCCGAATGATTGGCGATACCAAGCATTAGCGTGGACAGATATCTTTTACGTACTGACCTGGAAATATACTACTGTTAGATGGAGCAACTTGAGTCAATCTGATGCTTCTTCTAGGATGAACAAGATGAGATGAACTACGAACACCAGCACGTCCCAGTAGAACTTTATCATCAACAGCATCATCATCGCCAGCTTGTGTGTCTTGAACATTGTCAGAATTTGAATGCTTCTGAAAGTATGGATTTAAATGTAAACACACTGGTTCCGGACGTTTCATGAATGACCACTCTTCTCTCGACAAATTTTCAAAAGTTCATATCGTCCTTCAAAATGGACCATCATTTTATAAAATTGGACAAATGGGCCATATTTTACAACATAAGTTTTCGGCAGGAGTAAACCAACAGTGTTTAAAACCCACGACTCAAACCAGCATATGAAGTCGAAACTTTAAGGCTCTTGCTGACTGGGATATTGTGCTCTAAAAATTCTCCAGCATGCATCAAACGGCAATATTCCCCCCAAAATCGAAAGAAAATTAGTATACCTGACTCAATCCGTATGGCTTATCACCGGCACTTAATCTTCTTTTGCGTCTGAAAGACTTCCGGATGAATTCCAAGAGATCAACTTTGGTTTCGTTGGCACTGTCTGAAGTGGTGGAACTGTCTTCGAGAGCAGGGCCCTTACCAAGTCCATTTCTTCCATCTTTATCGATGTTATAGCCTTCGATCACATAAATTCCATTTATTGCTTTGTCTTTGTTAATCTCGTCCTCTAAGAAGCCAAAATTGTGATACATCTGCAATTCGGGATCATTTGTTGCTATATGCTGAAACGGTAGGAGAATGTTTTAGAAGAAGGAAAAGGGAATTGGGAGTAGTAAATGCGGGTAGTGATGCAAATTGAAGGACTGACAACGGAAAATAAACCAAGATGCCTTGTGCCACTGGCTGAGCATGTTATGGATCCCTCTACAGTAGGAAACAAAAAAGAAATCCTGCTGCCGTCCTCCTAAAAATTCCTTGCATACTGCACGACAGTGTCCTTCTTCATTATCTAAAACAGGGGCGTACAAAATATATCGTAGAACTAATCATTTCTTATTTAAACCTATATTTTGAAATCGGTTAATATTAAGTGACTGCATTTGAAATAGATCTATATGATTCAGCATTCACTTTCACTGAAAGATGTTTGAACAATCGAGAACAAATAAACCGTGACGTAACAAGACCTTGTAGGCACTCCTCTTAACATAAAAGATTTGGTTCTTCCTGCTGTATGAACGTGAAAACCACGAAATTCTTCTTAGTCTCTTTTTATTCTAGATTACTGTATTACGTGATAGAGTTTTGCCATTTGATTAGAAGGTGTGACAGAACAGTTAGTTACAATAGATTACAACATAAGGAAACTAAAAAATTAATGTAAGTGCACAAGATCAAAACATTGTAACAAAGAGTGGCTGTGGTATAGATTCATATTAACAGAAGTTGCTATATCGCCCTTTCGTTCATTGAACTATAGCTCACCATCAATTTTTTTACAAGTATACTCCGACATAGATCTCCCTCTTACTAGCGTCTGAAATATTTTGTCTGCGAAACTGAATTTTTTCCTCGAATTTTATGTGAACAAAATTAGTAGAAATAGTCTCAAATTGTTTTTGGGTTGATTTTTAACCTATGAAAAAAATGAGAATTCGATTTTACAGAGGATAATGTTCAGTGAAAAATGTACTTCAAGCGAAATTTTGCAATGTAAAATCACCAAAAACTTTTATTTCTAGAATTTTCGAAGACATAAAAACAAGGATTCGGTACAAAATTTTTATTTTGAATATTTGTGAAATGACAGTAAAATTCGAATTCAGAAATTGCATTCGTCTAAGAGTAAAACGTTCACAGGAATAAGTGTTGCATGCAAAGAAAACATCTGAAAATTACTGGAAAAAACTCACCAAATTTCTAGTAATATTAGAATCCATTGAATAAGCTTATTGTTATTTAAAAATGTCAAAAAAAAAAAATTCACCCTTTTATATTAGTTCTCGAATGTTCACTAATTTCATTAAAAATAACCCAAAACGCCAACGCGCTAGAAAATATACTAATTAAAACAAACTATATTGTGATTACAATGGGAGATTAATTTGCAATAAAAGATAAGTTTTAATTGAAATAATGAAAGGGAAATATTCTGATTGTTTTTAAATAAAAAGGGTGATAGTTTGATAAAACGAAGACAAAAAATGTGCAGTTTAGATTGAAAATAGCGACCTGGGGTGAATATTGGTTAAAATATCCTCATATACAATTAGGATTATAATAACAATATTGTTATTTATGTTCATACACAATAGATGTATTATTACAATTATTATTTACATTTTTTTAAATGAATAACATTTTTGTCACTTTTGTGTTGGGTAGAAGGTTATTTATTGAAAACAAACGTGACCTTAACCGTTAACCTTGCGACTTGTAGAACGTGGAAGCTACTGCCCATCAACAACAACTGGCAGAATATGTCCAATCGCAGATGCCAACAGATATAGTAAAACAAAAACATAACATGCCGATCGAATGTCGCCAGATTATTGATGGCAAGTTAATTAAACGTAGAAAAAAAAAATTAGAAGAATGGATTTACAATTCAGATATTCTGAATCTGTGAAGATCTGGATAACAAGTTCGTTCAGTCAAAAAAAAAAATTGTAGCAATATGTTGATGTATCGCAATGTTTGCAATGGTGAAACATCTTTTAAGTAATTTCAGCGTGTTTATAAACTGAATATTTTTGGCTTTGGTTTGATGTTTTCATTATTATTGAGTGTTTTATTATTTGGTTTACCATGATGACTAAATTCCTAATTATTGTGATGTTTTTATCTGTGGTTGAATCAAAATAGACCAAATACATGTACGTTATTTTAAAAGCTAAAATGGCGTAGGTTCTTTATGTGTGTTTTGAATATGGTATTTTTCTAAACTATTCTATTGTTTAACGATGTATTCCATTTTACATAATACATTAAATTAGTCCTTTTTGAAACTCTATTTTGTTTTTTCCCGAGAATATTTGTAACGTACAAATTTTGACCATAGCTGATCTAATGCTGCAAATTGGGATTAACAATCAAAAGCGGATTAATTTTCCAAATTTATATTTCAGTTCACATAAAAATGATAGCAAAAAAAAAAAACTCTTAATGATTACCAGATAAAAATGTAATATTAAAAATCAAACCTGCGATACACGGGGTGGCGGTAGTTCCGATTGTTTATTACCCATCGCTAATCCGTTAATCCACACTAATCTCTCACACTTTTATCAATATTTCCCTTTTTATATCAAAAATATTCACCAATGCACTTAAATTCTAGTTTGAAAGTATTCAATTTCCGACAAAAAAAATATAATACGATAATTCAATTGAATCCTTTAAATTCACAGCTTAAAATGACACAATCATTCCATTGTTATAAACATTTATAGATAATTGAATTTCATTAAAATACATTTTCTTACCTTGGTTATTACTAGTCACGTGATGGGGGTAAAAAATACAATCCGGAAATATGTACGATCACGATGATAATTTTAGAGCTGACCCTAATACGTGATAATGTCCAGTAAAAAAGATTTGATATTCATTTTCTTTATTGTACTTTAATCATATAAGTAGTCCATTTTTTTATAATTAATATCAATTAATGTACCAGATGAAATTATATATATTGATGATGTTTATAATAATATTGCAACATCATTTTTAAATGAAAGGATAGATTGTTACATGGTTTTAATGTACTTCTAATGTACTATATAAGATTTGAACGACATTTAGAACCGAGGAGCACACATAATACACTCAAGACAACAATTAGGGGATATATAATACATGGGTACATGCTTCGCCAGTAGCTACTTTTGACGGTAGCTTCGCAGGACCAGATCGCCCTAGCTTGCGAAGCTACCGTCAAAAGTAGCGACGGGGCGAAGCAACAGTGAAAAAATTTATTTATTCCAATCTTGCTTAGTTTTATTTATACCAAATGATAACTAACCCCAAAACACGTAAGCCATTTTATTAGCCAAATTATAACAATTGTAGCAAAAATACTAACACGTCATGTAGCACCAAACACAAGACATTCCGGTGTTTACTCTAATGGTTAGCAAACGGAATCGAACTGACTGAGTCACCCCGGCTCCCACTTAATAGAAAATTAGCACAGAGCAGATTGTTGTCATCTAATTCCCTTAATTATATATTATTATCTACCTAGCTCATCATTATCTCATTATCTTAATAAGTTATTAAATGTAATTAAGATATAAGGTCGACAGGGCAAAGTGCTGCTCGGACATTGGAACCGGAAACTATTGTTTTACAATCGCCAAGACCAAGAATTTTTTAAAATTCAGTAATGGAAAGAAGCTGGCAATTTTTAATCTATTATCCCCATTCCACTAGGCGACGATCTACTAAAGTACCCATCACACCTTAGAACTTTAGATCGCCGCTTTGTGGAATTAACTAGAACCTGTTTATTAATGCAGCTTATTTTTTCATGATAAATTATACACTTGAAATATTACACAGTAAAGTTACATTTTTTCACGACCTCTTGTTTATTTGCAATTGCATATAATAACAGACTGCCCCTTTAAATAAATAAAATACAGCAAGATAGAAAGTAAGAAATGAATATGAAATAACACCTTTGCAAAAGTTGTTTTTTTTTTGTGTGTGTATCAAATTGGATCACAGGGTTCAATCCCGTCATAGGCAGAGACAGACTAACCATTAGGCAAACTAGGCAGCTGCCTTTTGGCCCATGAAAATTTTGTAACAGTAAAAATTATCAAACAAGTATTAAATTTCCGCAGGTCCATCGAAAATTGTCCTATTAGGAGCGCGATGTGTGAGAATCGACTAAATTGTTTGAGCCTAATGGTGATGAATGCCGTTATCCTGCATACGATTGATGCTGATGATTGATCTGTTCCTTAATAAAAGAAGATCGCAAATTTCCTGCTATCAAATTGTAATCACACCATGCCTCCTACCTAAAATGAGAAATTAGGCCCTCTACCGTTCGTTTGCCTACAAGTCCAAAATCCGCCACTGGTCATAGGTTGAAACAACTTCTTCGGATTTTTTAACCCGGTTTCAACCTGTCAGTGATGCATGTAAAAGGAACTGACATGGAAAAAGCTTTTACATTAAATCGAGGACCCGTGTGCTTCAGGCTGTGCATGTTAAAGACCCCTTGGCAGTAGGGAATCTAAAAAGAGTAAGTAAAACTCTATTGATTTTATTTCAAATTGGATTAGGCTAATTATGATCAAGTAAGCCAATGCAGCTGTAGACCTGTTACCAACTTGAGAATGATTTAATTGGTCTTATTACATATAGTTGTGGTGTGATTGGGAATTATAGTACTTCACGGGTGAACAACTGGTTGGGGATATTAGCAAACTTACAACACCAAATCTGGAACTATCTGAAAGGTTTGTCAATTGGAGCTTGCTAATACAAGTGTTGGATGTCTGCAGTGGTAGCAGTGGAATGATGCATCAACTTAATGATTTTGCTAGAAAAACGTCTTTGATTCTGTTCCTTATTGCAGCAATCTATCGTTTAGTGGAGCCAGCGGTATTTTCATTAGGTATCTATGTGCCGTCTGAAGGACCCCGGAGGATGGGGTTTGAAGCCAACACTGCAGTTGAATTGGCAATGAACAGAATTAACAATGATGTCGAATTTACGGCGATTAGAGAACGTAATCATTCTTTCAACTACAGAATGGTCAATAGTGCATGTGAACCAGGAAGCGGTCTGTATCAATTTGTTGAAATGACGAAAGACTTACAGGGGATTAATGCAGTGATAGGTAAGTCTAAAGTTGGATGACATGCTCTCTTATTTTGTCATCTTCTCAAAAAGGAAAAAATGGGCGACGTCTTGCACAATACTATTCAATGATGTCAGCACCCCATAACATATCGACGTGTATCAATCGGTAACATGCCAAATTGTTATCGACGCTTCTACAGTCTCGTTGCTAGTCGTTTGTTTTATTTGATGATGCCGAGATAATTGATACATTTGCCGAATTACTGGTCATTTTGTTATTTTCTGGTTCAATATTCGGACAGTCATGTAATAAGGAAGGTATGGTTTCAAGACGTCTTTCCGACAGTTGCCATGCTCAGTTATCCAATTGATGCCATCCTGAAATTGGGGTTGTCAACTCGGCATTCCCTCTTGTAGAATCCATATAGCTGATGATCTTTATATATATTTATCTAGCTGTTTGATTTTCAGGACCTTACTGTGATGATGTATGTACTTCGGTAGGTTTGCTAGCAGGCAGATACAAAATACCATTTATAACGTATGGGTGTGAGAGCGACGAGCTCCTAGACCGAGAGCTGTATCCTACCTTCATGAGAACGACCGGTACTTTCAAAGACATGTCAAATTTTATCAGACTCATTGTTCAACATTTTGGTTGGACCAGAATTACCTTTGTTAGTGGGAGACAGGATGTTTGGCTGGAGGCAGTATCATCATTTGAGGTAATACATGTTAATCGAAGTCAAATAGAATTTTAAGTTTTTTTGCAGGAACAGGAACACCTATTATCGTAACCGAAATTTCAATCGCTTTAAAATATAAAATAATTCAATTTCATGTAGCTTTGTTCAGTACATGGGTTGTTGCTCAGTTAGGTCGCTTAGATGACTTCGAACTGACCCGTCGGAACATGTCACCATCTATCTGTTGGCAGTTGGAAGCAGTCGGTCAGTTTGTCTGTATAAGCGTTTGCTCGTGTTTATCGTGACATATTGCCTTGATTGGATAGCTAACGCCTATAAGCTGGTCGGTAGATGACAAGTTTACATCCGCATCCAACAAGAGCTGATATCACAGACTCGATAGTTGTTGGTAGTAGGCTTTGGATCAATTGGATGGTTTGGTAGTTCAGAAACCTTCTGATCTGGCGGTGAAACTCGACCCTTAGTAGTGTGTTGTGAGTCACTTGATCGTCTTCATTCTTCCAAAACTCGTTATGATCATGATGATTCTCTTTGGATGGTAGTCCATTAATGCCTATATCCAAAACCGGAATTTTACATCAGAAACACTTGAGATGAGCTCCTGTCAGTAAAATGTATGGCCTAATATCGTTATAACTCCCCTCTCTTAATTTCACGTTTAGCTCCCCACTATCAAAATTGTTCATTTTAGGAATTTTTTGAAGATATTAATATTACTGTTCGGAAATGGGTTATGAGGAAAAATGTTAGTTATGATTTTAATGAAAAGCTTTTATTAGAATCGAGAAGAGCCCGAGGTATTTTCATTTTTCTTTTTTTGGGAAGAATTTGATATCAATATCTATGAACATTATTTTTAAACGTAGTTGTTGTTGTATCTTAAAGCAGTGCTATATTGCTGTCGTGTTCAAGTCCTTTGTAGAAAACCAACTAACGTGTCTCCGGGCAACTGAGTTGATAATCCCAAAATGTCAGTAATATATAAATAGGCGGAATTGATATACGTGTTATATATGAACAAGTATATCACTTCTGTGATCAGTAAGCTTTTAACGGTGATGTAGACAGCACAGGATAAAAGTAGCTAAGAGAAACTCTATCATCCAGTATAGCAAATTCAAACCACTGTATGACCATTCATATCTCGTTTCAGTGTTTATCTTATGTGCCTATGGTGATGACATCATTAAATTTATGTATGCTGTTCACCAATTGAATTTGAACAACGGAGAGTATGCATTTATCGCTGTTGACTATCTCGATATGGCCCGAAAACTCAATCTGAACGATTCCATTCTACAATCCAATATATTTGACGGTAAATTAGTAAATCTGTTTACCAAATGATATCTGTTGTTTCAATCAAAGTGAAAAATTGTTTGTTATTATATGCTAAATGACACATAATCTGATAAACCTTCACAAAATTAGCGAAGTCAAAACTCAAATCACCTCGATCGTGCACATCTCAAGAGAATAGATTCTGCAAAAAAAAATTAAGAAAATTTACATGCTAACGACAAAAATCAACCAGCAAATTGTTTGAGAAACGAGACTGTGATATACAGTTGCTTTTGATTATACTTTGAAAAATGAATGGTGTTTCCACTGATAAAAAAATTTTTTGTACAGTTTAAAATTTCTACTGCAAAAATTATGACTTCACGTTGCAACAATTTTCAGGGTTATTGGACATCACAGTAGATGTGAAGCCAAATGAAGCTCCCTATCAAAATTTTCTGGATGATGTCAAAGCCAAAGATGATGGATCACATGGATATAAGACGTCATACGAGGTACGAGACTTCTAATTGTTGAGGAATCTATGTTTCCTGCAACCTCCCATAATCTTGACGCTTTTTTTTTCGTTCACCCATCTGACATCTTCACTAAAAGGAGGAAACTCAGTGAACCATTTCATTTCAGTCTTTGCCCCAAAGACACTTATTGGACCTTTTGTTATCTTGGCACCTAAACTTTACTGTTTTATATTGTTTTATTGAATTGTACACTTAGGGTAAAATTATGCATGGTTTTACCATCCTCTTTCAATTTCAATTATTCAGACTTGCTATTTTAGTCGAAGCTATTTGACTTATTTCATGTCTACCTCATAGCTTTGTAACTTCAGATAAACCGTAAAGAGAATTCTACTACTAGGTACTAAGCTCAAATTGAAATTTCTGTTTTCTCATTACAGCATTCTATCCACGCAGCTTTGTTAGCTGATGCTATCATAGTTTATGCTTTTGCTTTAAATGCTACAATCGCCAATAACTCGTCTCCACATGATGGTATAAGTGTGGCTAATCATCTGTTTGGTACTACTGTTCCAGGTAAGATCTCTTAAGGGCAATATGTATCAGGTAGATTTTCAATTCAAAGCAACTCAACGGATCCCCTCGCAGTCGACTATCATAGTTTATGCTTTTGCTTTAAATGCTACAATCGCCAATAACTCGTCTCCACATGATGGTATAAGTGTGGCTAATCATCTGTTTGGTACTACTGTTCCAGGTAAGATCTCTTAAGGGCAATATGTATCAGGTAGATTTTCAATTCAAAGCAACTCAACGGATCCCCTCGCAGTCGACATGAGCGACGCACTGTACTCTTAATGTAATCTAATCTTGTAATTGGATCTTACCACGCTATCTTTTTAGGGATTTCTGGTGACATTAAGATCTTACAAGATGGTAGTCGGGATATGAATTTTTTACTACATAATATCAAAAACAACACTTACAGTATGATAGCAAGGAGTCAGTAAGTTGTCATTATATCTTTATATATCATAAAATTGAATGCACTGAATTTGAAATGAACATTGTCATTATAACGAGTCTCAGTGGTATCGGGTGTTCCGAAAGGTTACGATGTCGCAAGTTTTAGTGTCGATGTCCACCGATTTTGCGAAAAAAGGGGAATTAAACCCCATTATATCAGGAGCTGGTCACTTTAAAGTATTTCCATAAATTCTTGAAGCTGTCCTATACTGCACAGTTGGAGCTGCGATTTAAGGGATGTGTTATAGTAAATCATACGACTTGGCTTAATACGATTATGTTTAGAAAGTCATAATGTATTGTATCGCAAACCTTCAACTACATGCCGAGTCATTTTACCGTATCGATATATATCAGAGAACTTTATATATGCACAAAATGAGATCTCAACGTAATAGAATATTCAAAGGATCTTACATATTTGTCATCCGAACGCCACGAGCGCGTTGGTAAAGAGCTCCAACATCAGAATATGTATTGCGTTAGTATTAAAGTTTTCATCTTCTTTTCAGTAATGGCAAGTTAATAGTACTGCAAGAAGAATCTGTCTATTGGCCTGGTGGTTCTACTCGAGTTCCTCTCGGACATCCAGAATGTAACTGGGATGGTTCTTTGTGTACAACTTATGGTACGTGTTCCATTTCAATTGTAGTTCAACTGATTACTTCTACAACTCAACAGCTTTTCATCACGCATCGATAATATATGTAGCCTGGTAGATTTTGATTGCTGATAACAGAGTAAAGATTAAATTTGATTTTGAATTGAAATTGTAGATCAATGGAATTATATTATATATTAGTGAATTCAAATTGTACATCACTAAATTGTAAATCAATGATCAACAACGTATATTTAAACTTGAGATTTAACTTTGAATTTGAAATCAACAAATTTTAGTCGTACGTCAACAAATGTAACAGATATTGTAGATCAACTTATTGATGGTGTAGATCAACAAATATGAAGAACATTTTTTGTTATTTCAATATAATGTCAACAGATTTAATTGTAGGTCAACAAAGTAAAAGATCAACAAATTTTAGTAGTAGTTCAATATATTTGGTTAAAAAGAAAATCAAGAAATTTTAATAATCATCAACAAATTGTAATTTGTAGGTTCAGTCGTAGATCAACAAATTTATTTCATAGTTGAGAAAAATGTTTTACATGTACTTGTAGATCAACAATGTTTTTTGTAGATCAAGTAATTTGGCTTGAAGATTAACAAATTTTAACAGTATATCAACAGATCAACAGATTTCAACATTGGAGGAACAAATATTAGTTCAATAAAATGTCAACAGATTTTAATTGTAGGTCAACAAAGTAGAAGATCAACAAATTATAGTAGCAGTTCAATATATTTGGTTAAAAAGAAAATCAACAAATTTTAATAGTCAACTACAGATTACAATTTTCAACAAATTTATTTTATAGTTGAAAAAATATTACATGTACATGTACAATGATTTTTGTAGATCAAATAATTTGGCTTGAAGATTAACAAATTTTAACAGTATGTCAACACTTTGAATATTTGAATAAATTGTAATTATAATTTGATGAATAATGATGTTTTTTTGTAGATACTTATATTGGTATGGGTGTCGGAATCCCTGTGTTTTTGATTCTTGTAGTCGTTGTGGTTGCGATCGTTTATTGGCAAAAGTAAGTATGGTTTTAAATAAGCTATATCATCAACTTTTATGAAATGAAATATATGCTCAGGTGTTTTTACTTTAGGGGATCAATCATTCTGGCTATGGTGCTCGGTCACTTTTGGGACGAATGAAAAGGTAGGGTATGCTTACTCTTCTAGATACCTGATACCAATTTTCATGATGAAGTACTTATTCACTTATGATTGTTCCTCTTGAAGTGTAAACCAACATGATTTGATTTTACAATTAGTGACAATATTATCTAAATTAGAAAATTTATTACATAGGATTGATTCAGAAAAAGAACGAATTTTATTTTTCCAAGGTTATCAACCCTATATTTTTTATATTTTACATGAATGAACAATATAGAGCTAAAGCTGAAAATTACAGATTGAATCGAATGGATTGGAAAATAGCATTTAATCGATTACAGTTGAGGGAGAAAAGAGAGAGAAATTCTGAACACAGTTTTAAATCGGTGAGTGCAGAAAGCGAAAAATGCGTCAGTTGGGTTAACCAAACAAAACTGTGATCTCTATGAAATTATTCGTGAATTTTCTTTTTTTTTTGAAAGCTTTTATTACTAATAATAGCATATTTACAACGTATTTCTACTCTCGTGTATTATCACGTATGATTTACTCGAGGATTAGACGCAAACGACTAGCACTACTCTTGTTATAACAGAATTGATGTTAGCCCATGATGTATTGCTAAGGCTCAGATCGACCTTGTACTGATAGATCTGAAAGCATCTGGATTATCGTCGAATACTATACAACTGGAGATGTTCGGGCGAACCTGACCAATCCAATGACCTGAGCTCGAGGTGATGTTGCCCTCAGTTGCTCATGAGCTACTTTCTACAAACATTTGACCTTGTCGAACGCAATGGTCGGACTTTGCGACCATCCAGGTACCGCAATGAGTAGTGGACTTGAGTCTTCTTTTGGTGCTATAGATATAACGATTCACAGTATTTACCTTTTCAGGCTTCACAAGCATCCTCACTGAACTCTGGAAGTAGCGAAACTACAATATCATTAGGTGGTCAAATATTCACCCCAGTTGCTGTATTAGATAGACAAGCTGTAGCGATTAAACCTGTTTTAAAATCATCGATTGCAGTAACCAATGATATCATCCGGGAGATCAATTCTGTAAGTATTTCAGTTAAGATTCTCGAGTCTTTCTCGTTCTTACCTCACGAAGTTCTGTCAAATAACACCTTAGCCTCATGGTTTTCCCGATACCAAACAAAGTCTCAGAGAAAAACTCAATATCAGAGTTTGGAATTTATTCCACGAAAAATATGAAAGAGTTACCATTGAAAACTGATACAAAATCATTGACATTCCATACTTGTATTGAGTGCTCATGAGACGCTCTTGGTAGATCCTTTTCATCTGACCATTAAGTTGTCGAATGCGTACTGGATATCTGTTGAATACTTGAAAAAATGTCTGAATAACAGACAAAGGACATGCTCGTTAAATCATACCTGTAGAAACGTTTTGAGAATAGAAAGAATCTTAAATTTAGGATGTGTACATACCCGCCCCATGTATATAAGATCGATACCAGCCAAGATCGCTTCGAGATTACGCAAACATGTGTAGATGCCCAAGAAGGACCATCATTATGACAAATTACTTCTTCTGAGATGGCTGTCAGGTCATGATGCTTGTAATTGGTTTGAATTCGGCCGAGCGGTTACAGTGGCGTTGGATATAATTATATATGTATTTATTTATAGGTTAGAAGTTTGAGGTACAAGACTATCAATCAGTTGATAGGGGCCTGTGTTGAACCTAACAAAGTCTGTTTAATATGGTCGTATTGCGGGAAAGGAAGTTTACATGATGTTCTGCAAAATAAAAACGTTAAACTTGATTGGATTTTTAAAGTTTCATTTTTGTCTGATATTATTAGGGTAAGCTATATTAAATTGATTTTCAAAAAAGTGGGTTCAGATCGACTGAAGAAGTCAAGAATTTCCTCAGATTAGTTGTAGTTATCATATGAGTATATATCAACTGCGATGGTCATAGATTCCAACCGCCCAGACAGACTACCACATTTATTGTGTTCATAAAGATTAGAACATGGGCAACTGACGTCAACTGCGACTTAAATTCTCTCAGATGCTGCCATTTGCTACTCGTACTCATCCGAAAACCCGTGGTATGCAGATTCAGTAAGACGTTAAAGAGTCCTTACCACTTCAAATTGATCCCAAACCTCGGGGCAAATGCAGACTCGTACAATCATTCCTTGAAAGTATTTCTGTATTAACTATCATGATTGGTATCAGCATCAACCTGAGGTCTCGAATTGTTTGAAAATAAATCTTGACTTTTGAGTAATGTGGACAATTTACATTGCAGGGCATGAGTTACCTACATGAATCGGAAGTTCAGATTCACGGTCGACTCAAGTCAACCAATATTCTAGTAGATAATCATTGGTGTTGTAAAGTTGGTGATCTGGCCATGCCGTTGTTTAGAGCTGGCGAAAAAATGTCTGCAAATCAGGAAATGCGTAAGTTTACTTTTCTTTGATAAAGGTTCAACATACTAATACTAATAACCATAATTTTTATCGATCCCTATTGCCCTTTTAGTGATGTTTATTAGCTGATACAAGTTTAGTTTATACAGTTACTCTCAAAAAGTGGCATCGTATTGATGAAAACTGGACTTGATTAGGTGGAAGCTGGACGAGTATTGGTGAAAACGGGGCGAGTATTTGTGAAAACTGGACTTGTTTTGGTGAAAACTGGACTTGTATTGGTAAAAACCGGAATTGATTTGGCTATACTTGAATTGGTAAAAACTGGACTTGATTAGTTGAAAAAATGGACTTGAATTGGTAAAAACTGGACTTGAGTAGGTGCAAACATGGCCTGATTAGGTGAAAACTGGACTTGTATAGGTCCAAACGGGACCTTTATTGGTGAAAACCGGACCTGATTTGGTGAAAACAGGGCCTGATTAGGTGGAAACAGGACCTGTATTGATGAAAAATGACCTTAAAACATAACCGCCAACAATATCCTATCTTTGACCACATTTCTTTATATGACTCGATATAGCTATAAAAAGACATCTGCAGGTATGATCAGCTTTTCTACCAGGATTTTTAAAAAGAATTTTGATGTTTTCAGATAAATTATGGGTAGCACCAGAAGTCTTACGAGATCCCGTTACCTATGCTCGGGGTAGCAAGAAAGCTGATGTGTATGCTTTTGGAATTATACTTCAAGAAATATTCTTACGTACGGGACCTTACGGCAACGTTGTATTGGAACCCGCAGGTAAGTTTGACATGTTTTCTCACAACTTTCAATGCACAGTTATATTTCTGTTAAAATGCTCAAAAAATAGTTTTTACTTTTGGACTGTGAAATAGATTTTTAAGTTGTGCTGGTGCCATTGTATATTCTGGAATCATTGTATGTTATGGGGCCGGTGTATATTCTGGGGTTATTGTATGTGCTGGGTTATTGTATATTCCGGAGTCATTGTATATTCTGGTGTCAGTATATGTTCTGGGGTTATTGTATGTGCTGGGGTCATTGTATGTTTTGGGGCCATTGTATGTGCTGGGGTCATTGTATGTTCTGGTGTCATTGTATGTTCTGATGCCATTGTATGTGCTGGGGTCATTGTATGTTCAAAGGTCATTGTATGTGCTGGGGTCATTGTATGTACAAGGGTCATTGTATGTTTTGGTGTCATTGTATGTTCGGGATGTTTGTGCTTATATTTTAAACCCACTACATACTGTACTTCTTAGAAATTCCATTAAAACTTACCCATATATTGGACTGAAAATTCCTCTTTGTCAAAGAAAATTCCTAATGCTAACTTGTTCCTAAAGTGGATTGTTTTTAAACCAAATACAATCTAAGATTATTAGTACTTACAAAAATAAAATTCCAATTCAAATTAAAGTGATGGATATAGTGTGAGTCAGAAACCATAGTGGTCGCACAGTAAGTTCACGGTACACTTAACCAAACATACCTTTATTGGTGAGTTGATTATTTATATTCTAGAGATTGTGGAGCGTGTAATCAACTGTGAGGATCCACCATATCGGCCAGTGGTAGAGAAAGGTGTGGCAGCTGATAATGTTTTGGAGGTGATGAAATCTTGTTGGGAGGAAAATCCGGTCTTAAGACCCACTTTCCGACACATAGGTGAACAAATGCGAAGAATAAACAAAGGAAAGTAAGTGCAAAAGAAAATTTGGTAATATGAATTCAAAAATCTTCACAGAAAATATCTAAAAACGGGTCAGAAAGTCTGTAAGTCTATTTTGAGTGTGTTACTGCTTCAGGAACCAACAAGCAGCAATTGTGCTTACTTTTATCAGGTCTGCATGTATAGGCAAGAGCGAATCTTGAGAATCTTTACCAGATGTCCTAAAAATAGATGTATTAGCCGAAACGCGTTGACAGCATGAGATGGTCCATTACAAACTAGACAATGTCCAAAGAATGTTCAATATTGATTTATTTTAGGACGACTAATATTATTGATCAAATGATTCATATGTTATCCAAGTATGCTGATCATTTAGAAGATCTGGTAGCTGATAGAACCAAACAGCTGGAAGAAGAGCAACAGAAAACAGACGAACTGTTATGTAGAATGTTGCCAGCGTAAGTTCATTTACAGAGCAAAGTATTTGCTCCTTTTACATCAGATGTTACCGGTTCAAAAAGAATTTTATGGGAGAAATCGTGATGGCTGATTATACTTTGGCCAAAATCAAAATTTCGAAGAGATCAATATTAGATTTCACACACGCTGGTTTTGATCTGTAAAGCTTATTAAATACGTTAATGAACATCACTTGCCATCTTGGCTGTCTACGGAAGAAAATGGGTTTTCCTGATATTAAAGTAACACCATCATTCTATTCTATATGTATCACATTCAGGGTTACTGGAGTTGGGAAACACGTCATTCATCCTTTAAGATAAATAATTTAAACAGGTTTAAACCAGTATTATTCTGATCTGGATACTTCTTGTCCTTAGCAGTTGAGTAGAGAGGATTGGGCAACATTTGGTACAGATTTGAACATTTACAATGCGAATTAAGCATGTCAATTTACAGACATTTTGTATGTATATATATTACAGCACCATAGCCAACGAATTAAAAAGAGGAAATCAAGTATCCCCGGCATATTTTGACTCTGTCACAGTTTTCTTTAGTGATGTTGTTGGTTTTACCAAATTAGCTGCAGAAAGTACACCTTTTGAGGTAATATTATATCCTGATTCTAAGCTATCTTGGCCCAATATTAATGATTTTACAATGACTTATCTACCTTAAACCTGTATTGTCCCAATATTGATTTTATAAAAGTTATCTCCCTTAAATCTGTTTTGATTCAATATTATTGATTTTATAAAAGTTATCTCCCTTAAATCTGTTTTGATTCAATATTATTGATTTTATAAAAGTTATCTCCCTTAAATCTGTTTTGATTCAATATTATTGATTTTATAAAAGTTATCTCCCTTAAAATCTGTTTTGATTCAATATTATTGATTTTATAAAAGTTATCTCCCTTAAAATCTGTTTTGGTTCAATATTAATGATTTTTTAAACGTTATCTCCTTTAAATCTGTATCGTCCTAATTTTGGGATAGCTGGTCCGATGTGGCTTGCTCACTAATTTGAAGGTCTAGGTCGTGGGTAGAGATATGCTTTACGAATGGTTACTAAAAGCATAACGTATGAATTGTTGTAAAATAAGATCTTGTTTTGTGTTTTCACAGATTGTTAACTTCCTGAATCATCTTTACACCACTTTTGATAATATCATTGATAGATACGACGTCTACAAGGTATAAGTTTAAAAATAATTCTCAATAGTAGAATTCAAAACATGGTTTCTCAACGACCATTTGATTTCGAGAAGGGGTTGTGTATAGGCGCAAGGGGGTGCAGAAATTGTGAGAGGCGGTTTTGGGTGGCTGGATACTTTTTTTCCGGCCCTTTGTATACACAATGTGTCGCTGTGTCGATTAAGAAATTGATGTAATTGTTTGTCGGATGTTCCAATCCATCTATAAACACTTCTCTTCGACACTGCTTACAGGTGGAAACTATCGGAGATGCCTATATGGTGGCGAGTGGTTTACCTATTCCTAATGGTAAAAGGCATGCAGGAGAAATAGCAACTATGGCTCTAGATCTTCTCGCCTCTACATCTATTTTCACTATTGCTCATAGACCAGATCGAACATTGCAGCTTAGGACTGGTATGCATACAGGTAATTGTGCTACTGTTAATTCTTAATTAACCACGACGAATAAAAGATTGTGTCTGTTATAATGCCACTTTTGAACCCTAGATTTGTGGCCATCTTCACAATGTCAAGCCATTACGAACTCCGTCTTATACGAAGTTGACATTGGGGCCAAGTTGAACTGCCATGTCATTGACCCGACCAGAAGTACCAACAGCCAAACCAACTCAGAATCGTCCATTTTAAACAACTACCAACTCCTACGACTACCAACAACTACCTATTTTGCGATATCAGCATCCATTGAAAGCAAACGTTAACTTGTCATCAACCAACCAAGCTTGACATTGTGAAGACTTAGGGCTGTACAAAACGCTTAATAAAATAAATGACATATTCGATATTGTGTTAACTGGTACCAACATAATATGCAAACATATTTCGGTTTCAGTTTTGTGTAAGATTACCTGAAAACGAATAATGTAACTTTATAAATGACGTATCAGCTCAATGTCTAGACTATATTTTTCATGACATAGTATTTTCTCTTTACCAATAGGACCAGTATGTGCAGGAGTTGTTGGTTTAAAAATGCCAAGATATTGTTTATTTGGTGATACAGTCAACTACAGTAGCAGAATGGAAACATCCGGCTTAGGTAAAGATATTACGGTTTACATATATTCCGCTTGAAATTAAATGGGGCTCTGGTTAACCATACCACTTATAGCATCTGGGACGGCTGTATGTTTGATCCTTTGCTGAACTCGACTGCACTTCCGACGAAATTGTCGCAGTTGATCACAGATACTTACATTTTTTTATCTTCATAATTTTCTCCAGAACTTTGTATCTGCAAATGTGTATATTTACAGCCCTTCGTATTCATGTCAGTAAAGAATGCAAGGCAGTTTTAGATCAACTTGGTGGATATCAGTTAAGTGACCGAGGTCTTGTTGAAATGAAGGTAAGCTATAACCAGACACATAGTTTTTAAAAAGACCAAAATATCCAAACCAGAATAACGATCCAACAACATAGAGTCTTGTATTACAGGTTTTACCCTTTTTGATTCCTTGTTACGATTATCTGTTTGTGGTCAAGTTTGGTTTGCGTCTTGTTAACAACGCGGTGATTTTAGAGAACTGTTTACACGTGTTTACACTTTGTTTGTGTCTGTTTACCTTGTTTGCACTTTGTGCTTGTTTACACTTAGCTTGTGCTTTGTTTGTGCTTTGATTTGGTCCGGCTAATAGTGCAAAAAAAAAAAGAATTCGACTAAATAAAGTTCAGAAAAAAGGGAATCCTGCTCTCAACTGACATTTATGGAAAAGCTTAGCTAGGCTGAAGTAAAAAAATACTAAAAGTCAATGTTTCATTGAACACTGGGAAAAAGGATTAAGTCGAAATTTCTGTTTGTGGAATATGACCGGAACCATCGTTTTAAAGTATAACTATAATTTTGACATTGCAGGGTAAAGGATCGATGTACACCTACTGGTTAATTGGAAAAGATGGTTTTTATCGAGAATTACCATCTCTAGAACTACAGGCACCACTATCTGAACATTTCTTTAAATGATAAATATTTTTTGTATTACTTACATGTACATGTATATACAATAATTAAATATTTTCACTGTTAAAATAGTGCTCAATACATCAATTGTAGAGCGATATAGAAACACCACTGTTAAAATAGTGCTCAATACATCAATTGTAGAGTGATATAGAAATACCACTGTTAAAATAGTGCTCAATACATCAATTGTAGAGCGATATAGAAATACCACTGTTAACATAGTACTCAATACATCAATTGTAGAGTGATATAGAAATACCACTGTTAAAATATTGCTCAATACATCAATTGTAGAGTGATATAGAAACACCACTGTTAAAATAGTGCTCAATACATCAATTGTAGAGTGATATAGAAATACCACTGTTAAAATAGTACTCAATACATCAATTGTAGAGCGAAATAGAAAATTCGGGTAATCTTAGATATCACATTAAATTGTATACCACTCCTTCGTTTTATTGCACGCAACGTTTCAACAAACTACATTGTCAACATCGGGTGAAGGCATATCACATATGGGCAGTTGATCATGTGCAGAAGTTATCAAAACTACCAGTAGGACAAAAGATGAAGCGAAAAAGCTGTTACTCTTTGTGTTATTTTAATTATGGATCAAATTAGTAGATCAAACGTGTTGGGCTAACACGCTTCCTTTTACTTATTGAAAGTAGATTAAGTGTGAAAGTTATTAAAATCGGGTTGTTAGCTCTGAAAGGTCTTCTGAATACAAAATGAAGTGTTATTAGTATGAAGTTCCAACCGAATATCGGGCATTATTATTAATATTTCGATCTACATTATTTTATCATAAAAATATATCTACCTATCGAACTGCCTGTGATCATGAGATAAGAGAGGTCCTACATTATAATTAAATACCTATTTACCATCATCAATTAGATATCAAACCTTGTATCATATGACTTGTTATCTTCACAATCTTTAACTACATCGAATGGTTTGATAGAACAATATTTGTACTTCAACCGTTCATTAGGTAAGTTTGCTTCCCTTTATATTGTTATAGGCTAAACACTCGACAGTGAGCTGTGAACACTATCATTGCTAAATATTCCAGTTTCTGAGACTAAGGTACGATTGGTCAAACTGATGGCCAACGTGTCTCTTTTCAGGCGAAATGCCGTTTTTTGGTAAAAAACAACGTCATTATTAAAAACGTCGTAAATTATACCTGAAAATATTTCAGTAAAAGTATGCTATTTATATCTATGTATCTTGTATCTTCTTGATC
Organism: Lottia gigantea; assembly: GCF_000327385.1. Lineage (NCBI taxonomy): Eukaryota > Metazoa > Mollusca > Gastropoda > Lottiidae > Lottia > Lottia gigantea. The sequence continues at coordinate 657,134 of NW_008710397.1, forward strand.
AAAAAATTTGTTTTTTCTTAAAAATGGAGAGTAGTAATTGTTAATTAAGCATTTTGACCTAGTTTTGGTGTTGGGCTTTATAATGGCTTGATATTATTAGTTGAAACCTTAAGAGACAATTAGGTGTTTATTGTACCCAAATCCGTACAGCTTCCAAGAAGCATAGCGAATTTAAAAAACTTGCGTAACGCTTTTAAATAGTTTTGGTGTTTAAAAATCAAGGGCAGGATTCTTTTAGTTAAAACTTTCAGATACGTTAAAGGGCACATTTATGTAGATTTTCGTGTATAGTTTCACAAATTTGAGGCAAACGAATTTGGACCAACAAAAAAAGCGGAATTTTCCTTTAAAGAAATTGTAATGACAAGGGGCACATTTCTGATCACTCACCAATGGGGACAGTTGTAACCTAGTTATGAGATTTTTGCCCCTACCCCTCTGCCCCTCCCTCTTTGGCTCCGCCACTGAATTGGGCATGTCGAATACTTAATACATCTTATCGGTCATTTACTTAATTCTGCTGTTGCAATGGTTATTTCCGAAACTTACACGCCAACCTTGAGGCTTCAAAATACTTAGGTATATTGAATAGAATTTGTCAGTTGTCTTCTCGTGATAAATTGTGTATGGATAAATAATTGTTACGTGTCTCAAAGTTAAAGTTCATCCTTGGTCAAACACGAGTGACCCCACATCCAGCTACATAGTAGCCTATCTATATCGATAAGATAAACAGTTCAGACTGAACACAGCTTTCCAAAGATTTTATTCTAAGTTAGCTCAATCTTTTGGAACTAATCGTCTAAATATATTCGATTTTCTACATGATACAAACAGATTGTTTGAAGCTATCTGAAACCCAGGCCAGCCATATTTCTGGAGGGGGATGGGGTGGGGCTCCCCCATAGAAACGTCGTTGAGACGAGTTAATCCCTAGTTAATCTGACATTGTGCTTAAACGATACTATTTTTATATCGATACGAGTATCTCAGTAACGAGTGTATGTCATATTTATTAATCTATTCGCACTCGTTGATAAAAGCAGATACATGTACTTATATCATCATGTACATGTATATCATAAGTGAAGTTATTGCGGATATTGAGCATTGGACAGCTTACGTGTGTACGTAAGCGTAACTCAAGATCAAACTCAAAACGTGATTACATGTGTACGATATCCATATAACAATTTTATAAAGGGAACCGAGTGGTATTGGGTTATTAAACAAAAGAGGAGAGGAAAGTCTCCTACAGTAATGCTGTCTTAATGATGAGATAAAGCTATCCGTAGTCGTCCACAAACGTAAAAAACATCGCTCACTGAGCCATCCATTGCGCTAACGGAGGTGTTGAGTTTGAGTTTGAGGTCTCAATATGTAAGTGCTCTGGTCCGTTTTTTTTATTGAATATGCCTTTGGGTTTTAGTTTGCGTTTGCGCAAGCTCAATAAAAAACGGACCAGGACAAATCCTGGACGGCTGCGGACAGCTGACAACCTGCAAAAATAGGGAAATATCATTTATGACATCATTACTGTGGGGGCTTTTCCTCTACTCCTTTGTACATTGACGGTTTTGCAGAATCATCGTATACGGACATAAGTAATCACCTTTTGAGTTTGAGTCTGAGCTTGAGTTCCAGCTTCGTAATCGCAGCTTTAATCATATTATATTCACCTCCCTATTGTTGTCTAGAGCCCAAGTAAAAATTAAGACGGATCATTGTCGGGACGGGAACTTCTGACTCATATTCTGAGTGTTATACTATAGTCTGGGATACAATTTGAAATCGAATACATGTACATGTATTGTATTCAAGCTAATGTTTCTCTGGCTTGGAAGAGCCCCGCCCCTCCCCTGATGAAGTAGCTATTCCATTCATCGCATTCCCGAGCACAGTTTCTTGTTCTCCATTTATAAGATACTTTTGGAAATTTCAGATAAGCAGAGAATCTGGTACGGACGTCCAAAATGGAAGTAAATACGGGTAATGGTAACGCTGATGGTATGGAATTGCTGTATCTTATAGATCCGAGATTTCAACAGATTGATTTCGAGGATCCCATGATCCAAAAGACAGTTATTTTTGTTGCCTTCATGTTCTTCTTTGTGGTATATATTCTCTCCATGATACTTACACCGTTGATGCTGGGTAGATACAGACAATTAAGAACGAAGGAAAAGGTGTTTTGGC
>NW_008710397.1:659379-660911 GCF_000327385.1 Lottia gigantea
AGTTGCAACAATAATATATTTTGCTATCATGTTTCAAGCTTTACTTCAAACAAACGTTGGTTATGAAATGCAGTCAACAGCTNTGAGACTTGAAAATATTCGAGCTTAATGAAAACAGACATAGTGACTATATTCCCCAAAATGATGGACACAATATGTGTAATTTTGTATATGGTATAACTTAAATTTTGAGAATTCTACTATTAATGCCAGTAGAAGAAGTAATACATGTTTGATGAACTTCTGTAGGTTATCAATGTTTCAAAAACAGTGTGTTATTTTGACTTCGATTTTTCTTAACCTTACTGTATTGCTAATATAATGGACCAATATTTCAAAATAAAACCTTCTAAATCGAACCAAAGGCACTTTGCTTTTTTTTCCTTTTCAAGGCTAATTTCTTTTGAGTAGTTCAATTCAGAAATTCAAATAATTTGCAATTTACTATGTCCATAAAGCCTATTTTGTAACTCCGTTTAAATTTTAATTATGCCGAGTTTTCTCCCTTCAAATGGTAAAATATGCAAGCACCTTGGGGATAAGCATAGATGTTCCGTCTTTTAACGGCATGGTTTGTCCACCATAGAACTATGCCTGATATTAGATCAACAGCACTGTCAACTAAACTTGATATGATAGAAATAGATCCCGACATCACACTGGCCACTGTTTTAGCTATTAGTAACAACTGGAAAGTAAAAGTACATACATCATAAAGAACACCTAATGCCAGTGACTCTGTAACTGCAAAACGTTGCAAATTGTTTTTAAGGCGGATTCTTGAGTCTTGGTGTCATGACCTCCTTTGGAACCGCCATTGATAAGATTTTTCCACTATGTGTCGCTTTCGCACAGTTAATACTGTTTATTTGGTGGATCTAGTAATGCATATATCATGTGCCCTAATGTCCTTTACTAAAATCAGCGAAAATATTTAGATCACGTGCATCAAGAAAACGTGCATCAAGAAAAAACAAGAAAAGATCAACAAAAACGCTGTATACTTCTTGAGCATAGCATAGCAACAGTATGGACGAAAAGGAATACCAATTGTTTTTTGTAAGTAATTACTTTGAATCTAGCAGTTAATTACTTAGTTTTATGGATTTATTGGAATACAGGTATTTGGATGTATATTTATGGCACCAGTAATTTCCAATGAATATATACATATACTCTTATTGGCTAAGTTTTAGAACTTAAATTTTATGTTCATTATAAAACTAAGAGGTGGAGGATTACAGATGTTCACAAATGAACATCAAACGCATTAAAGAAAAAAAATTTCTAAAAATTCATATAAAAAAAATATTCAAAAAAAAAATTATCAATACAGACGATAGGAAAAAAGGACTCACCAAATTTATACAGAAAGTGAGCTTGGCATAGCAACTGGCTGTTTTCCGTAATCGTATAGCTTCTTGTCGGTTCTCCATAGCATCGTCATTTTCTAGCTGTATCTCTTCAAACGTGGTAATTAATTCATCTTGTGCTTTGTAATATGATCTGAAAAAAGTTATATACCAGAATAC
>NW_008710397.1:669722-671648 GCF_000327385.1 Lottia gigantea
TAGGTAAGTCTAAAGTTGGATGACATGCTCTCTTATTTTGTCATCTTCTCAAAAAGGAAAAAATGGGCGACGTCTTGCACAATACTATTCAATGATGTCAGCACCCCATAACATATCGACGTGTATCAATCGGTAACATGCCAAATTGTTATCGACGCTTCTACAGTCTCGTTGCTAGTCGTTTGTTTTATTTGATGATGCCGAGATAATTGATACATTTGCCGAATTACTGGTCATTTTGTTATTTTCTGGTTCAATATTCGGACCGTCATGTAATAAGGAAGGTATGGTTTCAAGACGTCTTTCCGACAGTTGCCATGCTCAGTTATCCAATTGATGCCATCCTGAAATTGGGGTTGTCAACTCGGCATTCCCTCTTGTAGAATCCATATAGCTGATGATCTTTATATATATTTATCTAGCTGTTTGATTTTCAGGACCTTACTGTGATGATGTATGTACTTCGGTAGGTTTGCTAGCAGGCAGATACAAAATACCATTTATAACGTATGGGTGTGAGAGCGACGAGCTCCTAGACCGAGAGCTGTATCCTACCTTCATGAGAACGACCGGTACTTTCAAAGACATGTCAAATTTTATCAGACTCATTGTTCAACATTTTGGTTGGACCAGAATTACCTTTGTTAGTGGGAGACAGGATGTTTGGCTGGAGGCAGTATCATCATTTGAGGTAATACATGTTAATCGAAGTCAAATAGAATTTTAAGTTTTTTTGCAGGAACAGGAACACCTATTATCGTAACCGAAATTTCAATCGCTTTAAAATATAAAATAATTCAATTTCATGTAGCTTTGTTCAGTACATGGGTTGTTGCTCAGTTAGGTCGCTTAGATGACTTCGAACTGACCCGTCGGAACATGTCACCATCTATCTGTTGGCAGTTGGAAGCAGTCGGTCAGTTTGTCTGTATAAGCGTTTGCTCGTGTTTATCGTGACATATTGCCTTGATTGGATAGCTAACGCCTATAAGCTGGTCGGTAGATGACAAGTTTACATCCGCATCCAACAAGAGCTGATATCACAGACTCGATAGTTGTTGGTAGTAGGCTTTGGATCAATTGGATGGTTTGGTAGTTCAGAAACCTTCTGATCTGGCGGTGAAACTCGACCCTTAGTAGTGTGTTGTGAGTCACTTGATCGTCTTCATTCTTCCAAAACTCGTTATGATCATGATGATTCTCTTTGGATGGTAGTCCATTAATGCCTATATCCAAAACCGGAATTTTACATCAGAAACACTTGAGATGAGCTCCTGTCAGTAAAATGTATGGCCTAATATCGTTATAACTCCCCTCTCTTAATTTCACGTTTAGCTCCCCACTATCAAAATTGTTCATTTTAGGAATTTTTTGAAGATATTAATATTACTGTTCGGAAATGGGTTATGAGGAAAAATGTTAGTTATGATTTTAATGAAAAGCTTTTATTAGAATCGAGAAGAGCCCGAGGTATTTTCATTTTTCTTTTTTTGGGAAGAATTTGATATCAATATCTATGAACATTATTTTTAAACGTAGTTGTTGTTGTATCTTAAAGCAGTGCTATATTGCTGTCGTGTTCAAGTCCTTTGTAGAAAACCAACTAACGTGTCTCCGGGCAACTGAGTTGATAATCCCAAAATGTCAGTAATATATAAATAGGCGGAATTGATATACGTGTTATATATGAACAAGTATATCACTTCTGTGATCAGTAAGCTTTTAACGGTGATGTAGACAGCACAGGATAAAAGTAGCTAAGAGAAACTCTATCATCCAGTATAGCAAATTCAAACCACTGTATGACCATTCATATCTCGTTTCAGTGTTTATCTTATGTGCCTATGGTGATGACATCATTAAATTTATGTATGCTGTTCACCAATTGAATTTGAACAACGGAGAGTATGCATTTATCGCTGTGAC
>NW_008710397.1:672219-673607 GCF_000327385.1 Lottia gigantea
GTTATTGGACATCACAGTAGATGTGAAGCCAAATGAAGCCCCCTATCAAAATTTTCTGGATGATGTCAAAGCCAAAGATGATGGATCACATGGATATAAGACGTCATACGAGGTACGAGACTTCTAATTGTTGAGGAATCTATGTTTCCTGCAACCTCCCATAATCTTGACGCTTTTTTTTCGTTCACCCATCTGACATCTTCACTAAAAGGAGGAAACTCAGTGAACCATTTCATTTCAGTCTTTGCCCCAAAGACACTTATTGGACCTTTTGTTATCTTGGCACCTAAACTTTACTGTTTTATATAGTTTTATTGAATTTTACACTTAGGGTAAAATTATGCATGGTTTTACCATCCTCTTTCAATTTCAATTATTCAGACTTGCTATTTGAGTCGAAGCTATTTGACTTATTTCATGTCTACCTCATAGCTTTGTAACTTTAGATAAACCGTAAAGAGAATTCTACTACTAGGTACTAAGCTTAAATTGAAATTTCTGTTTTCTCATTACAGCATTCTATCCACGCAGCTTTGTTAGCTGATGCTATCATAGTTTATGCTTTTGCTTTAAATGCTACAATCGCCAATAACTCGTCTCCACATGATGGTATAAGTGTGGCTAATCATCTGTTTGGTACTACTGTTCCAGGTAAGATCTCTTAAGGGCAATATGTATCAGGTAGATTTTCAATTCAAAGCAACTCATCGGATCACCTCGCAGTCGACTATCATAGTTTATGCTTTTGCTTTAAATGCTACAATCGCCAATAACTCGTCTCCACATGATGGTATAAGTGTGGCTAATCATCTGTTTGGTACTACTGTTCCAGGTAAGATCTCTTAAGGGCAATATGTATCAGGTAGATTTTCAATTCAAAGCAACTCAACGGATCCCCTCGCAGTCGACATGAGCGACGCACTGTACTCTTAATGTAATCTAATCTTGTAATTGGATCTTACCACGCTATCTTTTTAGGGATTTCTGGTGACATTAAGATCTTACAAGATGGTAGTCGGGATATGAATTTTTTACTACATAATATCAAAAACAACACTTACAGTATGATAGCAAGGAGTCAGTAAGTTGTCATTATATCTTTATATATCATAAAATTGAATGCACTGAATTTGAAATGAACATTGTCATTATAACGAGTCTCAGTGGTATCGGGTGTTCCGAAAGGTTACGATGTCGCAAGTTTTAGTGTCGATGTCCACCGATTTTGCGAAAAAAGGGGAATTAAACCCCATTATATCAGGAGCTGGTCACTTTAAAGTATTTCCATAAATTCTTGAAGCTGTCCTATACTGCACAGTTGGAGCTGCGATTTACGGGATGTGTTATAGTAAATCATACGACTTGGCTTAATACGATTATGTTTAGAA
>NW_008710397.1:678027-679707 GCF_000327385.1 Lottia gigantea
ATAGGGGCCTGTGTTGAACCTAACAAAGTCTGTTTAATATGGTCGTATTGTGGGAAAGGAAGTTTACATGATGTTCTGCAAAATAAAAACGTTAAACTTGATTGGATTTTTAAAGTTTCATTTTTGTCTGATATTATTAGGGTAAGCTATATTAAATTGATTTTCAAAAAAGTGGGTTCAGATCGACTGAAGAAGTCAAGAATTTCCTCAGATTAGTTGTAGTTATCATATGAGTATATATCAACTGCGATGGTCATAGATTCCAACCGCCCAGACAGACTACCACATTTATTGTGTTCATAAAGATTAGAACATGGGCAACTGACGTCAACTGCGACTTAAATTCTCTCAGATGCTGCCATTTGCTACTCGTACTCATCCGAAAACCCGTGGTATGCAGATTCAGTAAGACGTTAAAGAGTCCTTACCACTTCAAATTGATCCCAAACCTCGGGGCAAATGCAGACTCGTACAATCATTCCTTGAAAGTATTTCTGTATTAACTATCATGATTGGTATCAGCATCAACCTGAGGTCTCGAATTGTTTGAAAATAAATCTTGACTTTTGAGTAATGTGGACAATTTACATTGCAGGGCATGAGTTACCTACATGAATCGGAAGTTCAGATTCACGGTCGACTCAAGTCAACCAATATTCTAGTAGATAATCATTGGTGTTGTAAAGTTGGTGATCTGGCCATGCCGTTATTTAGAGCTGGCGAAAAAATGTCTGCAAATCAGGAAATGCGTAAGTTTACTTTTGTTTGATAAAGGTTCAACATACTATTACTAATAACCATAATTTTTATCGATCCCTATTGCCCTTTTAGTGATGTTTATTAGCTGATACAAGTTTATTTTATACAGTTACTCTCATGTAGTGGCATCGTATTGATGAAAACTAGACTTGATTAGGTGAAAGCTGGACGAGTATTGGTGAGTATTGGCGAGTATTGGTGAAAACTGGACTTGTATTGGTGAAAACTGGACTTGTATTGGTACAAACGGGTTCTGTATTGGTAAAAACCGGAATTGATTTGGCGAAAACTGGACTTGATTAGGTGAACACTGGACTTGAGTTGATGCAAACATGGCCTGATTAGGTGAAAACTGGACTTGTATAGGTCCAAACGGGACCTTTATTGGTGAAAACCGGACCTGATTTGGTGAAAACAGGGCCTGATTAAGTGGAAACCGGACCTGTATTGATGACCAATGAAATGACGATCGTTCCTGAAAATATAACCGCCAACAATATCCTATCTTTGACCACATTTCTTTATATGACTCGATATAGCTATAAAAAGACAAACATCTGCAGGTATGATCAGCTTTTCTACCAGGATTTTTAAAAAGAATTTGGATGTTTTCAGATAAATTATGGGTAGCACCAGAAGTCTTACGAGATCCCGTTACCTATGCTCGGGGTAGCAAGAAAGCTGATGTGTATGCTTTTGGAATTATACTTCAAGAAATATTCTTACGTACTGGACCTTACGGCAACGTTGTATTGGAACCCGCAGGTAAGTTTGACATGTTTTCTCACAGCTTTCAATGCACAGTTATATTTCTGTTAGAATGCTCAAAAAATAGTTTTTACTTTTGGACTGTGAAATAGATTTTTAAGTTGTATATTCTGGGGTTATTGTATATTCTGGTGTCATTGTATGTTCTGGGGC
>NW_008710397.1:680152-680949 GCF_000327385.1 Lottia gigantea
ATATTGATTTTATAAAAGTTATCTCCCTTAAATCTGTTTTGATTCAATATTATTGATTTTATAAAAGTTATCTCCCTTAAATCTGTTTTGATTCAATATTATTGATTTTATAAAAGTTATCTCCCTTAAATCTGTTTTGATTCAATATTATTGATTTTATAAAAGTTATCTCCCTTAAAATCTGTTTTGATTCAATATTATTGATTTTATAAAAGTTATCTCCCTTAAAATCTGTTTTGGTTCAATATTAATGATTTTTTAAACGTTATCTCCTTTAAATCTGTATCGTCCTAATTTTGGGATAGCTGGTCCGATGTGGCTTGCTCACTAATTTGAAGGTCTAGGTCGTGGGTAGAGATATGCTTTACGAATGGTTACTAAAAGCATAACGTATGAATTGTTGTAAAATAAGATCTTGTTTTGTGTTTTCACAGATTGTTAACTTCCTGAATCATCTTTACACCACTTTTGATAATATCATTGATAGATACGACGTCTACAAGGTATAAGTTTAAAAATAATTCTCAATAGTAGAATTCAAAACATGGTTTCTCAACGACCATTTGATTTCGAGAAGGGGTTGTGTATAGGCGCAAGGGGGTGCAGAAATTGTGAGAGGCGGTTTTGGGTGGCTGGATACTTTTTTTCCGGCCCTTTGTATACACAATGTGTCGCTGTGTCGATTAAGAAATTGATGTCATTGTTTGTCGGATGTTCCAATCCATCTATAAACACTTCTCTTGGATATTGCTTGTAGGTGGGAGATGCCTATATGGTGGCGAGTGGTTTACCTATTC
>NW_008710397.1:685997-741344 GCF_000327385.1 Lottia gigantea
TTTTTGGTGGAACTGTCGGATTGTGGGCTCTGTTTACACCAACTGCGATGGACAGGGACGTGATATTTGGTAAAACACCCACAAGTTCCTTCGCAATTACAGTCACGGTTGGATTTTTCGCTTTCGAATGTTCAGCCTTGCTTATTTCTGACATAGTTTTTAAAAGTGCCAACGTTTTGCTCAATCTCCACCATTGGTTGTCTTTAGTTGGTTACTATCTGGTTTTACAGACGGGGGCCAACCATCTGTTTGCATGTAAAGGTCTTACTTTGGAAATGAGTACACCGTTTTCAGCACTGTGTTGGACCATGTTGAAATGTGGTAAAGAGAAAAGTTGGATATGGAAAGCTAATCAATTTTTATTGGTCCATACCTTTCATTGTCGATCTATAGTGGAATGCTATTTTTGGTATGTCTCCTATGTTCATTGGGACTATATCTATACGCAGATGCCAACGTCCGTATTCTATGCTTTATATATACAACTTCCTTTAGTCACGTTTGTCATGACTCCGTATTGGACCTACAAGAAAACGATACAAATGATAGAACAAAAAGACTGGAATTTTGAAGATTCCGCAAAGGACAAGAGCTATAATGGATCGATCAAGAAATCTACTTAGTGGTTCCAGTTTAATCAGACTTTTGCAACAATGTTTTTTTTTTTCGTACGGCGTTAATTATAAATGATACAAACAGGAAAACAGGAGAACAATGAAAGTTAACAAGCATTTAAGGTGGCCTCGGGTCGTCATCAGATTCCGACCGTTGAGGTCGACTCAATTTAAAATAGAAAGTAGAACATTTGTAGCTGATGATAATTGTGATTTTTCAATTGTCGATATGCTCAGATCGACTACATTCAGCAGTTGATCAGACTCTACCGGCTGCTAGAAGTACATCATTCGGATATTCTTGACAGTTTCCGTAAAGCTGAATCTGCCGTGGAAATGAAGGATTCCTTGTGTTTGTCTCCTGGGACGAGACTGTGACGTTTAAGCAATGGTAGCAATTATAGGAACACTGCGATATAGCTCCTACAGTCTGTCAACCAGTTAACCAATTTACTATTATTTGAAAACAATACAGTTGAATTTGCTGACAAAAGGTTATAGTCCCGAACGACCATCTAATGACGTCTGAACTTCCAAAATCACACGACAATCTGAACATATTTAACCATTAAATATAGTTATATGTTGCAGAATAGAGTAACTTCATGGTGGGCCGTTAACGTGATTACTTTCAGCTTTAAAAATAGTGCTTCACAAGATCTCCCGCCGAACTTGAAAAACCAAAGAATTCTGCTTTGTTTTCTATTTATTTTCTCATCTAGTTAAAAGCTTGTAGGATGCTTTTAACTTAATGCAATAAATTGTATATTTATAGTATTATGATTAAGCATGATGTCATTCTGAAAAACCGGTAGGGCCAGGATTCAATTCTGGCATTGGTCGAAATATATATCTCCCTTCCCTCAATTCTTCCTTTATCAGTGCTGCAGTTTCGAGCATCCCTCGACCACAGTTTGAGATCGAAAAGCAGTCTGCTATTGCTGCTGTTATGGCAAAATTGATCTCATTGCAAACTACATAGTGTCGCACATCTTAATAATCCCAAATCAGTAGGATATGATAGAATATCTGGTAATGTTGGAAGTTTGTATGATACCTGAAGTTATGACAAATCACGAGGATTTTTTCTGATAATAGTACACTAGTACTTATATCAAAATAATTACAGCTTCAAAAGCCATTCATGGACTTTTACGTCCTACTCCCCTGCACCTGATTAAATTTGGTCAATGAAGACACGCAACGCAACGCTAAAATCAACTCCAGGAAATGGCTAAGCTTTTAAAATAAATTAATAATATAAGTTCGAAATATAATTTAATAAGGTTATAATTCATGGCAAAATAACAATGAGATATTTATTAATCAACAACATATACAATTTAAGGTTTAGTTAAACATATATTATACCTAANAAACCATTTACTTACATCTTAGAGGGGCAGTATGCAAAAAAACTACTTCAATTATACCCGAAAACATTTCTAAAATATGCTATTTATATCTATGTATCTTCTTGATCAAACTGAATTTGTTTTAAAAGGGTTAAATAAAAACGGAGAGTACTAATTGTTAATGAAGCAGTTTAAACTAGTTCATTTTTAAGTTTTCGTTTATAACCTTAATAATACACCCATATACCTTGTAGAAATACACATGTATTCTCACTTTCATACTCTTTTCATAAAAAAAAACAAATCCGACTTATACCTAAATACAAATGAGATCAGAAGTTTACGTCTCTAGAACCACACTTTTAATACTGAACACTACATTGCACACTTTCACAGGTGTTCTTTTTCATTATCAGGGGTCCCAGTGAGGAATCCAAAAAATGGAAATCATCAGCTGAGGGTCAAGGATGCCACAGGCTTCCATATGGGGATACAGGTGATGGTTGTGGGGGTTCGGATTTGTACTATTTTTAAGATGCTTTGGAAGTCTTTTTATCTCTCAAATCTTAATTTTTTGTGATTTTATTTCAAAAAAAAAAAAAATACCACCGGCCAGAAAAATAAAGGAATTCCTCTGGATGGAGCAAATCTGGGATCCCTAAGAACATGAGCTCAGTATCCAACAATCATAAGCACAAAAGATCAATTTTCAAGGCAAGAATCAAAGTAGTGGCTGAATGCCACACATGACTTCTGATTCTACAGCTTGAATCTGCTTTATAACATCTTCTTTATTACCATCTGTATTGATAATCTGTAATCAAAATTATATATGGAATGAAATTCACTGTCAAACTGGAATGGAATTGACTTTTAAACTGGAATGGTATTGACTGTCAAACTGGAATGGTGTTGACTGTCAAACTGGAATGGAATTGACTGTCAAACTGGAATGGAATTGACTGTCAAACTGGAATGTTATTGACTGTCAAACTGGAATGGAATTGACTGTCAAACTGGAATGGAATTGACTGTCAAACTGGAATGGAATAAGCTATCAAACTGGAATGGAATTGACTGTCAAACTGGAATGGAATCAGCTGTCAAATCGGAAAGGAATTGACTGTTAAAATGGAAGTGAATTGACCGTCAAAATGAAACTGTCAAACTGAAACGGAATTGACTGTCAAACTGGAATGGAATTGACTGTCAAAGTGGAAGTGAATTGACCATCAAAATGAAACTGTCTGTCAAACTGAAACGGAATTGACTGTCAAACTGGAATGGAATTGACTGTCAAAGTGGTAGTGAATTGACAATCAAAATGAAACTGGCTGTCAAAATTGCTATTGGAATGGTTCAAATACATTGTCGAAATTTCCATAACTAGTCTAGAAAAACCTCTGTCAATCCACCCACCCACCAATACAATATTCATGTACTTACGATAACTTTAGCGGGGACTTCACCATGAATCTTCTTGATTAACCAATCATTATGTAAGCTATCTAGAGTCTGTAAATAATCCTATAAAAGACAAGAAAACTAAATAGGGGAAACATGGGATCCCTGCATGTCAGAGCCTCATACACAACAGATAGGGGTAACCAAGGGCTATCTCTATTTATGCTTGCATCATACCTTTCAAGTCTTGCAAGCTTACGGAAACCACCAAGAGTTGTATAATATGTCTAGATTGGGCAGCCAATTCGCACGATAAAATCATCATGAATTTATATTTTGGTTAATCATAAAAGAACTGGATCGCAAAGGGTCATTTTGACTCACAAGTTTTTACTTGATCCCAGTTAAAACTGACTTTTAGGTTGGTGAGAAAGTGTCTTACCAGCTACCTTTGATTGCCTTAGAATTAAAACTTACTAAAGGTACACCTAGTTCTTCATGCCTATTTCTTTCAGCTATTCTTGTTAAACATGTTTCTGGTTTTGCTTGTAAATAAACTGCATGAGAAAGAAAGCAATGATAATCACTCAGCATGAGTTAATTAGCTTAATCTGTCAATCACTGGTGGGAGGAGCTTACTTTTTCACTTGCAAACATTCAGTAATTTGATCTCTTTGTATTTATGTTTATGACCAATCAGATGTCTAGAGGTTAATTATATGCAAAAATCAGAGATCTTAAAAAAGTTGTTAAAATATATGCCTAAAATGAAATGAAAACGAATGGTATTGCAATACCTATATTCAGCTAGTTCATTAAGCTGTTTTGGACTCTGACCACAAAAAGTTATTGCCAGCATTTGATATTTGATTCCTACCTATAATATCTAATTGAGCTTCAGCATTTGTTTTAATCCAATCGTGCCATTCTCCCAACATAGCATAATCTATTTCTGGCATTAATTTACTGCAATATTCAAGTGAATACATAACATTTATTTACGGCAATATTCATGTAAATAGATTACATTTAATAACTGCAATATTCATATTAATTTACGGCAATATTCAAGTGATTAGATTACATTTATCCACTGCAATATTCATGTAAATATATTACACTAATGTGCTTCTGAATTTTGTTTACAAATATATTACATTAATTAAATGCAATATTCATGTAAATAGATTACATTTATCCACTGCAATATTCATGTAAATATATTACATTTATCCACTGAAATATTCATGTAAATATATTACACTAATGTGCTTCTATATTTTTTTTTACAAATATATTACATTAATTAAATGCAATATTCATGTAAATAGATTACATTTATCCACTGCAATATTCATGTAAATATATTACATTTATCCACTGAAATATTCATGTAAATATATTACACTAATGTGCTTCTATATTTCTTTTACAAATATATTACATTAATTAAATGCAATATTCATGTAAATAGATTACATTTATCCACTGCAATATTCATGTAAATATATTACATTTATCCACTGAAATATTCATGTAAATATATTACACTAATGTGCTTCTATATTTTTTTTTACAAATATATTACATTAATTAAATGCAATATTCATGTAAATATATTACATTTATCCACTGAAATATTCATGTAAATATATTACACTAATGCTTCTATATTTTTTCTTACAAATATATTACATTAATTAAATGCAATATTCATGTAAATAGATTACATTTATCCACTGCAATATTCATGTAAATATATTACATTTATCCACTTCAATATTCATGTAAATATATTACACTAATGCTTCTATATTTTTTTTTACAAATATATTACATTAATTAAATGCAATATTCATGTAAATATATTACATTTATCCACTGCAATATTCATGTAAATATATTACATTTATCCACTGCAATATTCAAGTAAATATATTACATTAATTAAATGCAATATTCATGTAAATATATTACATTTATCCACTGCAATATTCATGTAAATATATTACATTTATCCACTGCAATATTCATGTAAATATATTACATTAATTAAATGCAATATTCATGTAAATATATTACATTTATCCACTGCAATATTCATGTAAATATATTACACTAATGTGCTTCTGTATTTTTTCTACATATATATTACGTTTTTAAAAATAGATTACATTCTTATACTGCAACATTTTGAAGATGTATCATGACTTTATTTTTACCTTTTATAAAGATTTTCTATAAAACAGTATCTAGCACTATAAACAGATCTTTCTGTCATTCGAATGTTGATTTCATCCTGGAAATAAAATCTATCTTTACAGGGGTCAAGGTATTATGAACTTTGTCTCATAATACTAGTTATTGTGAACTAATTTTTTTATGTACAGAAAAAAATTCACTTTATTTACATTCCATGAATATATATAAGAAAAGTGTCTAGTGATGTTAAGGCATTAGACCAAGTTTGATACCGAAGGTTTTGCTAAAGTTGGTCCCTTATATGGTGCAAAATTCTGCAACAAGTGATCCAAAAATGGATCGGAGCAACTCGCAAAAATGTGACCATTTGAGCCTTGCCCTAACCATGAATCAGTAAAGAAAATTGTTTCAACGGTATTTAATATATATGTAATATGAATACAATTTCCACATGGACGTGAATTTACGTATGACATTAAAATAAAACTTACATTATGATAATGATGATTTTGTAACATAGTTAGAGTGACATACGACTGAAAAGCTGAACTCCATCGAGTGGCATCTTTATACATCAAATCCTATAATTTAAAGATGTCAATAAATTCTCCATGTATTCTATCATATTTAAAAGAGTCTCAAAATGAGCCAAGATACCATATTATCAAATTTTTGATCTTTTCCTTTTTATGATCTGACGAAATTGTAATCAAAATGTGTTCTAGGTCATACAAGTATATCAACCAATCTGTTATGTATACTTGTAAAAACTTACTAAACTGTTAAAACCTTTAATATTTTTCCATTTTTCTACAGGCTCCACTAAAACCTGAAATCAATGTAAATGAAATGAACTGGAGGTTTACATCCTACCCTTCAACTCCAGTTTGAGATAATAAAGACAAATACAGTGTGCAATCAGGGAAATTGTGCCAGGACAACAGCATCAACTTACTCTTTCTTAATTTCTAACTGTCATGTAACATGCACAGCCTGTAGTACACTAGGCATTTATTCCATAGGGGGCCTTTCCCATGTGGGCCTCTCCCATATGCTTCACTGACAAGGGAAAACCAGGCTGAAAATGCCACAGGAAGGCCACTATCTGGACCTCAAACAGGATCATACCCAGGCCCTCCACTTAAGCAACCAAGTATCAACTCCAATCAGCTCCAAATCATCAACCACAACTGCCGAATTCATTGGTTGAACTGTATTATATGGAAAAGTCATTGTGGCCGGCTTACCTCAACATTTCTGTATTTTTTAAAAAAATTTAATAATGTTGTCTTCCCGCTTCCAATATTGCCTTCAACTGCAACCTATAAATTAGAAAAATATTAAATGTCACAGTACAAAATCACATGAGAGTTCATACATCAGATTGTCTGACCAATTCTGGCTTTCAAGAAGATTCTTATAGCATAGCAAAGCAGCTTATGTATTACACTCACAGAAAATATTTTTTTCATTTTTTCTGGTTCTGAGGTATCTGAAATAGAAAAAAAGTTCCACAGTAAAATTAACTGACTATAAATAATTTTTCCTGAAAAAAAAAGTCTTTTAAGTTACAGTAGGACTCGTTTCAATATGACAAATAAGGGGGGGGGGGGGGAGGTGTGTTTCGATCCAGGGTACCGTTTAAGACTACACTACTTCACATACCAGTATTCAATGAAACAGCTTCATTATTTAGAAGAGTCGGGAAAAATTGTGAGTACAGATCACCTCCAATCATAATTAAACAAATTTATACTGGTTTATCAACCTTTCTTCTTGTTTACTATTTGAGTTCAGCGCCAACCATAGAGTGTATATTTAGAAACTTACACTTTATTTTCCAGTCCATTATGATTTGTTATAAAATTTGTTTACTTGACATTCGCGACTATCGTAAACTTTGACCCGGAACAATAATTTGATACCGCGGGAAACGCAAGTCCGCCAACAAACTGAGTTGAAAGAAAGTTCAACTTCGCAAGTAAAAATAACTAGAGAAATATCGATACGTATAGTTTGTTCATAAGCCACTCATTCTAAAAAATGGTAAGAACAAAAGCAGACGGCGGTGGAGGCGGTTCAGCAACGAGGAAAGGTATGTACCAGATGCCAAAACCTTCGATATCGACTCCAGATAATTGGGCCTTCTATACTAGACTAAGAACTAATGATTAGATTAGTAATAATAGTATTTAGTTCGGTACGCCTACATAAACTTACTTAGTTACGACAACTTGCTGCAGTCAAAGGGAAACTAATTGATCTTAATCCCCGAAGCTTTGTTTTACAGAAAATCTTGTGTAAAGACTGCAACAATGCCAGAATGGGTATATAAAGATTAATGACAAAATTAGGCCCAGTTAAGAATTTAGAAACAATGCACAAGCCCAAAAGAACAATGTTGTAATTGTTTTTATTTATATATTTCAGCTGTGGCAGCACGAGCACCAAGAAAAGCTCTGGGTAGTGCTGCTAGTTCCAGTAGTGCTGATGGTTCTTCACCTGCAAGTGAGTACTAGGAGAAGGACTAGCCCTAGCCCTAGAAGAGTCTTAAGCAAATTGCAATTTCTAAACTGTTCTTGGTAAAGATAATAAATTAAAAGGCGAATAACTTGAATCATGTTGTTACTCAGAGTTTCAAATTGTTTCAATATTTCTATAACTAGAATATTCTATTGTTTTTGTTATTGTAAATAATATTTACATGTATTGAGGTATGAAATGTTAATTTGATATTGGTAAACACTACCACTTTATTAACCTTTATATTAACAAAAGTGATATGATTGTGTTCAATGGGAGAAAGGAATACCTTGCATGATTCGAAAAGCCTCAAATCTACTTCAATAGCACCTGTATTTTGTAGGTAGTAAATATGCAGGAGGAAACCCAGTTTGTGTACGACCCACTCCAGATTGGCAGAGAGACATAACTAAGTTTTTTAAAACAGGACCAGGAGATAAAAAAGAAAAGGTTGATAAAGAAAATTCTGCTCCTGTTGATGATGAC
This sequence comes from Lottia gigantea, assembly GCF_000327385.1. Classification (NCBI taxonomy): domain Eukaryota; kingdom Metazoa; phylum Mollusca; class Gastropoda; family Lottiidae; genus Lottia; species Lottia gigantea. Next base: position 694,582 of record NW_008710397.1, read on the forward strand.
ATAACAGAAATAGTTGATGAATCTATTGCTGGGTAAGATGTGGAAAAAAAAAAGGGGGGGTATCTGTCTTTGTGATTAAACTGGTTGAAACTATTTGGGAAGGAGGGGTGTTGGGGGATGACAACACCTGGCTGACTCTTGTAAGCCAAGCTATAAGAATTTTCTTACCTTAAGGAGGATTCGAACCCACACCACCCAAGCGCTTAGCAGACGACCATCAAACTCTCTACTGACAGAAATAATTGGATTTACACAGGGTATTCCAGCTCAACTTAAAGGGAATGTAAAGAGTTTTTCTAAAGGTTTTATGTGTATCAGGGACACTAATAGCATCAGTTTATCCCATTCCAATTGTCAGTCAGACATCTTTGGTTCTCGTAATTACAACCTCAATATATCATGAAACAAGCTGAGTTCAAGTTATACAACTTGGGGATTACTTTACCTGTAGAATCCAGATCTGGCATCATAGGTGATCTCTCCAGCTATCTGTGTGAAAATGTAAAACCTTAATGCTGACATAATATTCTTTTTCTTTTTCAGTGGTTCAGGATCAGCCAGTAAGAGTTGAAATATGGCCATGGTTCAAGAGAATTAAGTTTCAAAATTGTGCTTCTATTACATTAATGACTTTGATAGGACAATTTGTGCAGTGTTTTCAATATACCCAATTGTGGTTATGCTGTATTCGTTACCTCTTAGTAAAGTGGGAAGTTAGATAATTTGCAAAAAAGGTTAATAACCATATGACATGTTTGAATGTGGCAGGCTGTAATATAGAATGTCTAATTGTGCCCTTGAGTACCATGGAGTTGTTTGAATTTAAACATTTGATGACAATATTTTATTAACCATAATGCATTATAATATTCTTTGTACATACCATCTCATCAATTACATTGAAATAAACTCTCATATTTTTGAAAACTTTTATTAAACTAAAGTATATGTACAAATTGGAGGTATGTACCCAATTCCATTAACTAAAATGAAGCTTATACTTATCCTAGATAAATTAAAAAAATTTGTTGATACATCAATACATTACTTTGTCACTCATCGAGTCATCAAACAGTTAACCAGTACTGAGAATGATTCTTTGTGACACATAGAACTATATGTTATGTGACTGACACATCCCTCAGCAGGTTATGTGATTGACACATTACTCAGTAGGTTATGTGACTGGCATATCCCTCAGTAGGTTATATGACTGGCACATCCCTCAGCAGGTTATGTGACTGACACATCTCTCAGTAGGTTATGTGACTGACACATCCCTCAGCAGGTTATGTGATTGACACATTACTCAGTAGGTTATATGACTGGCACATCCCTCAGCAGGTTATGTGATTGACACATTACTCAGCAAGTTATATGACTGGCACATCCATTAGCAAGGTATATGACTGGCACATTATTCAGCAAGTTATGTGACTGACACTTTCCTCAGTAGGTTATATGACTGGCATATCACTTGTGATTGACATGGCAGTAAACAATGCTCAGAAGAAGGCTTTTTCCTGATTTCTGTTTCGATTTTGAGCAGAAATGATATCCCTATGCCATAATTGTTCACAAATAGTGGTTAATATTGGTGTAAGTTCGTACAAATCACTTTGGGGATCTGATTGATTGTAGTTAAGCACATTTTTGATCCGTAACACTGGGATATGCCATGTTGATTCAAAGTCTTTGATATTTCTCTGTGTGACTTCACTCTCTGCATGTAGATCAAATCTTTAAGTTAAGGTAAAAAAACACATGGAAAAAGTACATTTTGGTTGTACAACGTCCTTTCTTTAATCTGAAGGTCCAGGGTTAAATCTGGACATAGGTCAAGCCAATACATTCAGATTTTTCAACCCAGTTTACCCATGTCAGTGATGCAGGTCGAAAGGGTTGACAAGGAAAAAAGCGTTGTTGGTGGTTTTGATTGGACAATAAACCTAGGCTGCTGTGCCACAGATTGTGCAAGTTAAAGATCCCTCAACAGTTGGAAATCGAAAAAGAGTAGGTTATTTCCACAGTCCTGGCAAAATTTCCCTTATTGCACACAGCATTGTGTTGCCTGCTTTCATTAGCCTACGTGGAGCAGAAAAGTAGGATGTATGACTCCATTCATTTGTCCTTTCTTGGTAATGAAAACTATTTCACTATTTTATGTTGTTTTAAAAAGGATACTTTGTTCCCAGGACAATTTTACAGAGATTATCACCAGGATTAGTAAGTTTAGTTAGAAACTGAGGTATTTCATCAAAACTACCTTTATCAACAATAGAAAATACAAATAATATTCCATCTGTTTTCTCTGTACAAGCCTGGAAACAGAAATAAATACACAATATATAAATACATTAAGTAACTATTTTTGGCAAACAAAAATTTGTGTATGTGTATGGGGACATTAATAGCGTTGATTTGCACCATTCCAATTTTCAATCAGTAGTTCTTTCAATTCTATTAAAACTATCACAAAGGTCGACAGAGAGTATTAACAGCTATTTGGATAAAAACATTATATAACTCTTAGCTTTTAGCAAGAACTACAGACGTCTGACTGACAATTGGAATGGTGCAAATGGATGCTATTAATGTCCCCGATACAAATAAAAAATTAAGAAAACCTTTATTCAATCCCTTTAAGAAATGAATTGTTATTATATTCTTTAACCCTTTCAACCCTAGCAGCTGGCTTTCTGGCTACACCTTACGCAATATATACCCGAGTAGCCAGTATACTGGCTGTTACTAAATGACATCACACAACGTAAGCTTTTACTTATGTTACTTGGAGTTCAGAGCATATGACATTTTACATATTTTTTTACGTTATTTACTCTCAGGGTTCAAAGGGTTAAATACTTACGTTTAAAATATGATCGAATTTTTTAAGAGAATTTTCTCCTGCATCCCATAATTGTAATTTAAACATGATAATTCTATTTAAACCAGTAATTCTAGCAGGCCAATATACTGTTGATACTTGAACTCCTGTAATTTTTAACATAAGGTTTACACATACAATGAGAAAACCAAAGATCAATGCGATGTTACGTGAAATGAAGACAGATACTCCAAAGAGCTTTTTTCCTTAAATTCTTTCTGCCTGATAGATCTTTACAGTATCATCTTTAATATAATTATCTTATATAATAACAACGCTCAGACCAAGATTAGAGCCAATGACCACTATTTTTGATCTAATTTGCAATAAATACCCTGGCCTCTTCCACCCAGCCCTGCCCTGTCAAACAAATGACCTACCTGGTGTTTCACTATGTAATGTAGGTATAGGATAGCCTGTTAGTTTACAAACTGTACTAGTTTTACCAACACTGGATTTACCTACTATAAATAATTTATAACTTATTTCTTCTATAGTGGATGGAAAACTTGGTTTCTCTAGTATTCCTGGAATAAACAATTTTGAATGCATGTTGATTACATTACATTAGATATCATAGTGACCAAATAATTGCACATTTTTTTACAATATTTTTACTGGGTAACCTTCTATGAGTCATGGATATCCAGTCTGTATACAACAAAAAGCTACCTATAGTTCTTTTGAAGATTATTTATATAATTTCAAGAACAAAATCGACCCCCCAAAATGACAAATCATGGCCTTTAAAGGGACAGATGCCCCATTTTTTTTTATCCAATAATACTTTTGTCTCAGAAATAGGAATTGTTTAGCTAAACCAATCAGTAATAGTGTTCACAGCTCACCATCTAAATTAGAGCCTCCAAATTCATGTGTGTCCAGAATTAACTCTGCGTTTGAAGGTTAATATGACAACTCATCATATTTTGATAAGGATGTGATACCGATGTGATCTATAGTGAGTAAAATTCCTAATTTGCGATTTTTGTACATTTCTAGTATCTATGAAGACTATTTACATATGTACAAGACTAAAATCAACCCCTCGAAAATGGCTAACCATGGCCTATAGCACAATTGATTTACCAAAAGTTTTCCGAGTGACTCCATCTCTCTTTAATAAATACGAGGTAATAAGTTCTGTAGCTTCTCTAGAATGGTACCATTCTGGTTGGATAAATAGTCCTGGTTGACACATTGTTGTATAATTATAGTCACTTTAAACTATCGGATCTTCCTGCTGCTGCAAAGCAAAACAATATCAAGTTATATGCAGTAAAAAATACAAATTTGGGTAAGTTGGTCACAGGAAAATTGGTCACAGTAATTTAGTCTCATACCAGTTGGTCACAAGGTAAATTGGTCACAAAGTATGATGAGTTGGTCACAATAATTATAAGAGGCACATGCAACTGCAAGTTGGTCACAAGCAAGTTAAATTGGTCATTATGAATGAACGGTAGTTTTTAACTACATATTGGGTTGGAAAACACAAAGCAGATAATAAACCTGTACACAGAGAGAGGCTGGGATAATGCTAGATTCTGGTATGAATTAACACTTTCAAGATGCAATGTCCTGTGCTCTGTAAATTCGTTTCTCTTTTGTTTGTTTTGTAAACATTCCTAATTTGTAGCTACCAGTATTTGTAAAATAGGACATGGACTATCCTTTTTTGTCAATGAAGATATGTTGATAAATTTTAAACTTAGTTCACTTTTTTATTCTTCTATTTCGGCTTGAAATGCTTAAAATATCCCAAATTCAATTCAAATTGATTCTATAGAAGTTGAGGATATCTCTCTTTAGAAAAAGTAACAATCTGAATCCTTTACTTTACGCCACCTTGTTTTGTTTTAAAAGGAAGTTGAGGTTGGCGGACAAACAAAAAAAGTAAAAATAATTTTGGTATCCATTACATGAATGAGAATGGTAATTCTATTCTTTTTAAGTGACACATATGCAACATTTGTGTATTCTTTATTAATTGCGGTGTAGAGCCCAACATGTTATTTCCGTTTATGGAGTCAAATTCTAAAATAAACGAAGACATCATTGTATGTCCACTTTGAAGTTTTATATCCCCGACCACTGGCACTAGACTAAACCTAGAATGTTTTCAGATTCGCATTCGTTAATATCTTTGTATACAACCCCCCACTACTCTAAGGTGTCAAAGGTCTTTTGTAAGAAGTGAAAATTAGGTCCTTGGAATGCTCCAAATTCATCTTTGACCACATTAAATCCATTGGCTCTTGGTGCCACTGATAGCCTTATTCCTGCCTTAACAATCTGTTCCATACTAGTTGAAATATGTACAACAGTTCAGTGTCTTCTAATCTTAAACTTAGGTGTGAACTGTCATTAAGATGCCGCCAAAGCTTCAACTGGATAAAGAAGCCTGGAAATGGGCTGATACAACTCAACCTGATAATGTGACAGATGATAATGTAGCTACTGCCTACAGGATACCAGTCAAACCTTGTTTACAAGGTACCTGCAAGTAAGTACCGTTAATCTTGTCAGAAGGCCAATTGACAAGCTACTTTGGAAGTTTGATGTTATATATCATGGCTAATAAAAAGAGAGCTAGAATTGTGAATTTAAAAATAAGAGCCCGGATGGAATTAAAGTGGCACCATTTTCTTCTTTTGATTTAAATAAAAAAAAATTATTCTATTAAAAGTTCATCTTTCTAACTTGGCCATTATGTTAATTTATTACAGAAGAAATTGTAAAGGAAATCCATTCTGTTTGAATGGTATTGGTGAAAAACAGTGGCTAGGTGAACTTGATTTAAGGAAATACACTGATTTCGATCCTGAAGTTGAGAGACGAGAAAAGGTGACAAATTCAGAACAAATTCTGCAGCAGTGAATTTTCATTAACTAAATCGGGGTAGATTATTGTTGCCAGTTAAATCATTTGGAACCATGATTATTTCTGTTGGTTTTTGTATTGTTTTTCTTGAATTGCCAGAACCACAGACATCTTTTAGAATGATACAAGTACAATCACAATTTGTGACACATAGAAAGACTAGAAAACAAGAATCTAAGAATTTTGATGAACAGTTACATTTCTAAGTTATAAGGACATTTGGCTCTTGTAATATGTATTCACATTTATAACATATTTTTTGTGTAAATTTCAGAATTCCTATGTAGGTTTGAAGAATCTAGGAGCTACATGTTATGTTAATACATTCCTTCAACTATGGTTTCATAATAGTGCTGTTAGACAAGCTATATTTAAATGGAGAGATAGTGATTCTACAGATGTTGTAGGTATGGCTTGACTTTATATTAACTCTACATTCTCATTGATTGATCGCATTGTTCTTTATTTGATTTTCATCGCCTTTGTTGGTACTTTCTCTGTATTTTTAATTCTTTTTTTTATACGCCCACATCTCTCTATGTGGACGTATATTGTTGGCACCCCCGTCTGTCGGTCGATCCGTCCGTCCGTCAGTCAGTCAACATTTGCTTGTAAATGCTCTAAAAACTAGATTTTTTGATGGAATCAAATGAAATTCGGTATGTGTATACATGTTCATAAAACGAAGATCAAGTTCAAATTGCCCTTGCCCTAAAATCTTGAATATTTACCATCCGCATGCCGTGGTGGGCGTATACGGCTGTGGTTCACTATCTTTATTTCAGTAATGTATTGCTCATTGTAGATTCCTCTGCAGAACTTTTTAAATTCCTGATAATGTGGTCTGCGTGTGTGGAGGCTTTGGGTTTGGACAGCAGACATTTTATCATAATATCCAAACTGATTTTTCTTCTCCCATATTTGAGGAAGGAAAGGTATATGGAAAAACATCTACTTGTAGACTTAAGTTAAAAGTCTAAAACTGAAGAAATGAAATCTCATTCATTCTACAGTGAATATTATACAACTTATTTTTCAGATGAAAACTGGACTCCATCAAGTATATGTGGACAACTTCAACTGATATTTTCCTTGTTAAGATATAGTGAAAAACGGTATGGGCTTTTCTATTATTAGTAATTGGCTAAATAGAAATTTGATGACCATGCAGCAGTGAGAATATAACTTTTCAGGTTCAGAGAGCCAGAAAGTTCGTGAATTTGCTAAATAGAAAAGTATTCTCGATTTTTGAAAAAATCAAAGGAGTGTACAGACTTTTTTTGAATACAAGATCAACTTGGCAATATTTATATCTACATAGTAAATGTGCCACCACTTTTTACAGAAATTATGTGCATTATACTTGTAGGTTTATTGATCCTACATGGTTTATCAATCATTTAGGATTAGATACAGGCCTACAACAGGTAAGCATTTTTTTATATTTATTTATGCGAGGAGGGTTTGTTGTATATTGAATATTGATAATGTTAGTAAGCTCTGAACAATATACTTTTATTATTTATCAAACTGATAATAAAATTTTCAATAATTATATTTAAATTTCAATTATTTCCTTGAGCTACCTCAGAACTCACTTGACCTGAGTCAAGTTATGCCTGATTTTTTTTTTCAGGATGCTCAAGAATTTTGTAAATTATTTTTAAACCTTTTAGAGAGTGCTATGTGTCAAACCGTGGAATTGAATATTATTCAAGAACAGTTTCGTGGACAATATTTTTATGTTATTACGTAAGTTTTATTTTGTTTGAAAGAGATTGCAAAGAGGTTTTCTAAACTTTTTTATGTGTATTGAGGACCTTGTAGCATCAATTTGCACCAATTTTTAGATATATAAAATATTGTAAGTCTAATAATTTTTGTTTCTATTTAAATCCTGAAAAAATTTAGGAGTTTTAACCTTGTTTTTTCTCGAAAAATGAATATGCAATAGCTTCTTTATATTTCAATGATACATTCTGATGTGGGCATATATGGAAGCAATCCATCATTTTCATGTCACAACATAAGTTTAGTGTACGGTAATGAATTTATGTTATAGTCCAAGACAGTATATCTATGTTGCAATTGTCCATTTAGATTCTGAATTTGGTTGAAAATAAGGTCATAGACAGAATAATGTTTGAAGAAATGCCAAATGATACTATGTCTTACAGGTGTAAGAATTGTGGTGGGGAATCTAAAACTAGTTCTATGTTTTATGAATTAGATTTAAATATACAAGGACAAAAGACATTACAACAAGCTTTAGACAATTTCTTACAGGTAATGTATTCTGAATTCTTAATGACTTTACAGAATCAATATGTGTTAACAAAACACAAAACAAGTGTTTACAAAACACAGAACCAATATGTATTTACACAACACAAAACTAATGTGTTTACAAAACATTGCACTGAACTGATATGTGTTTACAAAACACAAAACCAATATTTACACAATTAAGAAGAGACGGGTTTACAAAACACAAAACCAATATTTACACAATTCAGAAGAGACGTGTTTACAAAACACAAAACCAATATTTACACAATTCAGAAGAGACATGTGTTTACAAAGCACAAAACCAATATTTACACAATTCAGAAGAGACATGTGTTTACAAAACACAAAACCAATAATTTTATACAATTCAGAAGAGACGTGTTTACAAAAAAACAAAACAAATATTTACACAATTCAAAATAGACATGTTTACAAAACACAGATAAAATACTTGGTCTCTATTTATGGATATAAATCACAATTAATTAATTAAGAATCCCTAATGATCTATTCAATGATTTTAGGAAGAAGTGCTAGAAGGAGAGAATAGGTATTTGTGTCGATATTGTCAAGAAAAACAAGATGCTACGAGAGCTATACGTCTAGATACCATACCACCGGTATTAAACCTTCAGATATTACGATTTATATTTGATAAAAAGACTGGACATAAGAAGAAACTAAATAGTTTTCTACAATTTCCTGATACTCTAGATATGAGTAAATATTTACACACAGGTAAGCATCTTAAAAGGGGGATAGTCTAGAACTTATTCATGCATCAGTCATATTTGAATCCAGAACAAGGATCATAGCTCAAACATAAAAAAGATTATGTTGTGTCATAACATAAAGAAGGTTACGTTGTGTCATAACATGAAAAAGGTTAAGTTGTGTCTTAACATAAAAAAGGTTACGTTTTGTACTAACATAAAAAAGGTTACGTTGAGTCATAACATAAAAAAGGTTAAGTTGTGTCTTAACATAAAAAAGGTTACGTTTTGTACTAACATAAAAAAGGTTACGTTGTGTCATAACATAAAAAAGGTTACGTTGAGTCATAACATAAAAAAGGTTACATTGTGTCATAACATAAACATAAAAAAGGTTACGTTGTGTCTTACATTTCTGAGAAAGGGCAGTTTTAGGCCCATTTTCTTTCTGTGGATCAGGTGTTAAGTGACATCACATAGATTATTCCTTCATAAGACATTATGAATTATGATGCCATAAAATTCAAACTTACAGATAAACCTGTAGTATATCAATTACAAGCTGTTCTGATACACAGTGGACCCAGTGCTTATAGTGGGCATTATACAGCTCATATACTGTCAGATGATAAGACAGCCTGGTATAGATTTAATGATGAAAATATTCATAAAATGATGGGCAAGAAATTACAGCTTGGTACAGAGGATGAAGCCGGTGAGTGGCTATTTTCTAATCCCTTATCTTTGCCAGAACTCAAGGTCTGTTATCCCTGACACTTTCAGAATTAACATCAGATTCTGGATAGCTTAAATTGCTTTCTATTTTCACAAATATATATTTACATGGCTTGACCCTCTAAATCAGTGGTACCCAACCTTTTTCAGCCTTCACACCCCTGAAGCAATCACCTGGACATTTCACACCCCCAAAAATTTGTTTCATCCACACTTTCAGCATGTGATGATGTGAGGTACTCTTTCAATTCAAAATAAATTCTCCTACATCAGTTGGCCATACCCCAACACCCCTAGTTGGGAACCGGGGCTCTAAATCATTGCAATAATTATTGACTTACCGTATAATCAAATCAATTTGAAACATTTTGAAACTGTCTGAATTTCAAGACATCTTGTACAGCTGAGTTATACAGAAATGGAATTTACAGTCTTGTCTTTTTTTAGATTTATTGGGAAAGGAACAGAAAATTCCGAAAACCAGTAAAGGATTCCATTCGTCTAAGAATGCTTATATGTTAGTTTATAGTCGGCAAGACAGTGAACATAAAGGTAAAGAGAATTATGACCAGAACAAGAGGAAAAAAACCTTACAAAAGCAAGGATGTACCTGATTTTCCCCACTTTCTCAGTATAGATTTGATCAAAAATAATATATTTTAGTAAAAATGGGAGTTTCTGATGAGGTTTTTGTTTTTCTCACCAGGAATGAAGGTTGTTTTGTTTTTTTTTTTTTTTCTGAAAATTGAGGTAGGAGGCGTAAAACAAAAAAATAAATTGGTCTGGCCTAAGGGGAAAAGAGTATCGCTTATGAAATTATCATCTGTTTACACAGAGGAAACTGATATCTCCCTGCTCAAATTGCAAGTCAAGATCTACAAGCTGACAAAAGCAATGAGGTAGTCATGAAATGAGCCCAATAGCCATCCTAGTTTTTTCAAGGTACAATTGAATGACAAGGCCGTGAGCGCTCTGAAAGAGCGCAGTTTCTGGCATCCATCAGTTAGATATCATTTCTGGCTTCATTTAGAGACATATTTGAACCTGGGATTACATAACAGGTCACATAACACCCCCATATTTTACAAATGGGCTCTTCCAATCAAACATAAACAGTTTCATATTGAAAAAAAATGCATGTGTGGAAAAGTTCAATATTAAGTGGAGGGGTGTACTTGGTTATGATTTTTTTTTATTTCCTTTAAGAAAAGTTAGTTAACTATGAAGATGAATATAATTTATTACCATCAGCTGTTCAAGATTACATTCAGAAAGATAATGAAAAATTTAATAGTTGGATATCTGAAATCTTGAATTCTAGGGTAAGTGTAAAATATTTTGTCACAATAATAAAGTTAATCTGTATTAATACATAGTGTTTAGTTATTTTTAAAGGAACGAGTGCATTTATGTCCTTTTTTTGCTATTTTTATTAAGCAGTGTACAATTTTAATTTGAAAAATTCCGATTAATTTCACTTCACTTGTTGTATGAGTGTATGATATAAAAAGTGAAACTCCCAATTCATTTCATTTCACTTGTTGTATGAGTGTATGATATAAAAAGTGAAACTCCCAATTCATTTCATTTCACTTGTTGTATAAGTGTATGATATAAAAAGTGAAATTCCCAATTCTTTTCATTTCACTTGTTGTATGAGTGTATGATATAAAAAGTGAAATTCCCAATTCTTTTCATTTCACTTGTTGTATGAGTGTATGATATAAAAAGTGAAATTCCCAATTCTTTTCATTTCACTTGTTGTATGAGTGTATGATATAAAAAGTTTCATTTATTTTTATTATTATTATTCATTTCATTTCATTTGTACATGTATTATATATGTATAACTCTAGGATTGTAATATAGAAAATGGTAAAGCTAAACAAAGTGAAATACAGACAATCTATAAGTCATTATTAATAAATGATGGAAGACAACAAATAGGTAAGAATATTAGATATTTTTCACTGGTTATTAGACTGTTTTACATCAAGACTACCATCCAAAAGAGAAGTAATATATTCAATACTTTGTAAATCCTGGCTAATTTTCTATCAGACATTTCTTAATGCATTCTAAAGACGCTTGCTCGCTAACCCGAAGGACCAGGGTTCAATCCCAACATAGGTCGAGATAAAACCTTCGGATTTTTCAACCCGGTTTCCCCCTGTCAGTGGTGCAGGTAAGAAGGGCTGACATGGAAAAAACGTCTAGTTGTTCGAAAGAGACAATAAACCGAGGCACTCTGCGCTACAGACTGTGCCCTTGACAGTTGGAAATGGAAAAAGAGCAGGCTAACACCGCTGTCCGGGCAAAATTTCCCTCATTGCGCCTTGCATGGCATTGCCCATCTTCATTAGCCCGTATGGTGCAGAAAAGTAGGACGTAAAACTCCATTCATTTCATTTTATTTGCAGACAATATGGAATGGATAAATAGTGAATGGTTATCTAAATGGTTAAGTAACCCCAATGATGTCTTACCAATAGACAACTCAATCTTATTATGTCCTCATCAAAAGTATGTTTATTCCCTTCTTTATGATTTTTGTCCTTTCGATCAATCGTACCTTAGTCTTAGAAATGGGAATAGTTTAGCTATACAGTAATAATTTAGACATGTTTCAGGTTCTGTTTCAGTATTTCTATATTTGTATTATATATTAGATTAGACCCTGATATGATATGTAAAGTAAAATGTATCAATATTAATGGTGGTCAACAACTGTATAATTTATATAATGGTGGACCCAGATTAAAAGGGTAAGTGGAAATACGAGGCAATCTTGATTCTTGACAAAATGGTTGTTTGACTACATTCAGTCTACATATCTTCTTCCCAAATGCTTGCTCGCTAACCTGAAGGTCCGGGGTTCAATCCCGGCATAGGTCGAGGTAATACCTTCGGATTTTTCAACCCGGTTTCCCCCTGTCAGTGATGCAGGTAAGAGGGGCTGACATGGAAAAGCGTCTAGACATTCGGATGAGACAATAAACCGAGGCACCATGTGCTACAGGCTGTGCACATTAAAGACCCCTCGACAGTTGGAAATCAAAAAAGACCAGGCTAATGTCGCTGTCCTGGCAAAATTTCATTGCACCCTGCATGGTGTTGCCCGTCTTCAGTAGCCCATATGGTGCAGAAAAGTAGGACATAATACTCCATTCATTTCATTTCATTTTTAAAATTAAAAGTATGCACATTTATGTTATTAGTCAGGAAGTATTATGTAAAGCATGTGTTGTCAGGCGTTGTCAAGTGATACAATTAAAACTCAAAATGGCTGCTGATGATCAGAAAATTTCATCTTTAATGAAAAATATAAATAAGAGGTAAATATCATTCAAAATATTTGTGCAGTTTAAATTGTATTAAACATGCTTTTAGACTTACTTGCATAGTTTCATTAACTCACTTTTGTGCATCAAAACAAGGACTTAAAACACCATTCATTTCATTTCATTACAAACTTATTCATTGTTATAATTGTGTTAATTTGTTAAATTGAATTTTAGTGAGAAATTGTATTGGATTGGTAAGTCATCGTTGAGAAGTTGGAAGAGATTAGCATTGTCACAATTAGAGAGTGAAGAAAGAGTGCCTAATGGTAATAGTAATGGTACCGGTAATGGTGCTACAAGTCCTGAAAATAATGATGATGATGTCAATGGTAATTATTATATTAAAATTTACATTGTTGATTTGTTTGTTGATTGATAAGGGCCTTATATGATATAAGCATATTTTGTGATCAGTGATGTCATCAAACACTTAGTTTGTGGAACTACAGGAACCACAGACATCTGACTGAAAATTAGAATGGTGCAAATTGATACTATCAATGTCCCCGATACGCATAAAAAATTAAGAAAATCTCTTTACAATCCCTTTAAAATGATTCTGTTTTATTTTAAAGGTAATACAGCAGATCAAATGGAACCTAGTTTTAGTTTTAATACAGATTTATTATGTGATAATCATGGTAAGTTTTAATACAGATTTATTATGTGATAATCATGGTAAGTCATAATACAGATTTATTATGTGATAATCATGGTAAGTTATAATACAGATTTATTATGTGATAATCATGGTAAGTTTTAATTCAGATTTATCATGTGATAATCATGGTAAGTTTTAATACAGATTTATTATGTGATAATCATGGTAAGTTTTAATACAGATTTATTGTGTGATAATCATGGTAAGTTTTAATACAGATTTATCATGTGATAATCATGGTAAGTTTTAATACAGATTTATTATGTGATAATCATGGTAAGCTTTAATACAGATTTATTATGTGATAATCATGGTAAGTTTTAATACAGATTTATTATGTGATAATCATAGTAAGTTTTAATACAGATTTATTATGTGATGATCATGGTAAGTTTTAATACAGATTTATTATGCGATACTCATGGTCAGTTTAATACAGATTTATTATGTGATAATCATGGTAAGTTTAATACAGATTTATTATGTGATAATCATAGTAAGTTTTAATACAGATTTATTATGCGATACTCATGGTAAGTTTTAATACAGATTTATTATGTGATAATCATGGTAAGTTTAATACAGATTTATTATGTGATAATCATATTACATTTTAATACAGATTTATTATGTGATAATCATAGTAAGTTTTAATACAGATTTATTATGTGATAATCATGGTAAGTTTTAATACAGATTTATTATGTGATAATCATGGTAAGTTTTAATACAGATTTATTATGTGATAATCATAGTAAGTTTTAATACAGATTTATTATGTGATAATCATGGTAAGTTTTAATACAGATTTATTATGTGATGATCATGGAAAGTTTTAATACAGATTTATCATGTGATAATTCATGATTATCATGATGATGCCATGCTTGTCTTTATCAAGTAATGTTGCTACTTTCATTTTGCTGATATTTTCACCTATTTTGCAGGAAATTTAAGCTGTGATGAAAATACTCGTAAAATGATTCCTGAAGATGTGTGGAAGATTTTATATGGTTACTTTCCTCAATCTAAACAGTATACTTTAGACCACCCTGTTTGTCCACAATGCCAGGTATACACTAATTTAGACTAGATGTACAGTGGAGCCTTGTTTATCTGCACATTAAGGTTACAGATTGAATTGTGCGGTTTAACTCCTTTCTGGTCAGTTTATATATTCCATTGAATATTCTGTTCCAATTAAAAAACCATGCAGATATCGGGATTATCTACAACCTGTTAAACAGGGCTCATTTGAATTTAGTTATACATAGTAATAGATTTTTCATTCATTCTATGTTTATGTGCAATCATAGTGGCTTACAGAATTAGCTCAATAAGATGCAAACTAATAGTATAACCACTCCTCTTATTTTCAGGCAATTAATTTAGAAAAGAGTGAAATTAAATTATTAAAGAAGAAACGTATAGAAGAACAGAAAAATGAATTATGTGATTTATATTTTGATCGACGTAGACCTAGTCTAGAGGATCAGTCTTTATCACAACTGTATATTGTTAGTAAAATATTTACTACCGAGTGGAGGAAATACATCAAGTAAGAGACTAAACTTATAGGAAACTGAATATCCTGATATCTATATCTGCTCCTTAGCTCAAAGGCAATTGTTTGCAATTGATTTGGGGTTGATTTGGACTTTGAATATATGTAAATAAATTTGGGTATTGACTCGTCTTTTTAACTTTCAAACATACCAATGCCTAAGAAGGCTCAAACTTTGATTGTAATCTTTGAATAATATAAACGATTAGCTTAGCTGAACAATTCCCCCTTTTGAAGACCAAAGAACAAATAACCCCTTAATTCATGATTAGGCTATATTTTTACATACAGACATTTGAAAGCGATACAGACCTTTGCTTTCACAGCAAATTTAGAGTAATGAACAAGTCAAATTCTCTAAAATTCATCTAAAAAATTCATGGTTTTTCATAAAGTACGATTATACCATTAGCAGAACTTTTCTTTGTTTATCAGTTAATGAATTGAATATTAAGATACGTTTGTTTGTGCCTTATAGAGATAATGGTAGAACTTTACCTATTACATGTATCAACAATCAAATATTACTATGTGAACACAACAAATTTCTTTACTCAGCACAAGAATTATATCATCAATCCAATGTGTAAGTTTTGTTTTCCAATATAGTGAACACAATTTATTATCAAGTTGTTGGTGGTAAGTACTTTATCATCCATAAGTTGTGGGTGGTAAGTACTTTATCATCAGTCGGTTGTTGGTGGTAAGTTCTTTATCATCAGTCAGTCAGGAGTGGTAAGTACTTTATCATCAGTCAGTTGTGGGTGGTAAGTATTTTATCATCAGTCAGTTGTGGGTGGTAAGATCTTTATCATCAGTCAGTTGTGGGTGGTAACTACTTTATCATCAGTCAGTTGTGGGTGATAAGTACTTTATTATCAGTCAGTTGTGGGTGGTAAGTACTTTATCATCAGTCAGTTGTGGGTGGTAAGTACCTTATCATCAGTCAGTTGTAGGTGATTAGTACTTTATCATCAGTCAGTTGTGGGTGGTAAGTACTTTATCATCAGTCAGTTGTGGGTGGTAAGTACTTTATCATCAGTCAGTTGTGGGTGGTAAGTACTTTATCATCATTCAGTTGTGGGTGGTAAGTACTTAATTATCAGCCATTTGTGGTTGTGATGTTTATATCTATTCTAGGGTGTTATTATATCCCATTTAATGGAAGATAGTACTATGTAGTTATATGAGTTGTGATGTTTATATCTATTCTAGGGTGTTATTATATCCCAATGAATGGAAAATACTATGTAGGTATATGAGTTGTGATGTTTATATCTATTCTAGAGTGTTATTATATCCCAATGAATGGAAAATACTATGTAGGTATATGAGTTGTGATGTTTATATCTATTCTAGAGTGTTATTATATCCCAATGAATGGAAAATACTATGTAGTTATATGAGTTGTGATGTTGATATTAATATTATAAGATATAAAGAAGATAGTGATACCAATCTTACTACAATCACTATACCAGGTTTGTAGACTGAAAAGATGTTGAGAATTGTTGTATATTAATTAGAAGGTTCTTGTCACTTAATTTGATGATGTTGAAGAATTTTTCACACATAGTGGGCAAAGCTTTTACCTTGTGAAAGAAGAAAAGAAAATGGCCAAACCTCTTGGCATTGATCCTTCCTGGATTATATTATCTTTCTTAAGTTTTCCAGACTTCCACCAGTGACCAAGATTAGAACCCACAAACACCATTTGTCCAATGTTATCTTAACATGATGATATAGGTTAATGTAAATTAGGTCTTGGATTTTGATATTTGTAGGTGTTTGTGAGACCTGTCAACAGGTGAGGCTACAGGCTGAGAAAGATGAGAAGTATAATTTTCGAAATACTGTGATATATGTTTATAAGGAGGTAGTGACTCAGGGTCAAGTTAGTGTTGATAATCTGTCCATCAACACACTAGCAAATGGTACTGGTACACAAGACAAAAATTTGAATGAGGTAACTTCCTTTTTTATCAGATGATTTTTAAAGATATGGTTATGGTGGTAATTAAATTTAGACCAAAACTTGATTTTTTATTTTATAAAGCCACTTCAGTTAGGGTAAAATGACAGACTTAAGGAGAAAATACATTTTTCTTTTGTACTGCATTATGCAAGACTTAATGCAAAAAAAAAATGTGGTGCCTTGATGTCACTTTGCAAAACCACAGGGCTCTATTTTGTTTCTGATCTGGAGTCGATATATTGTTGATCTATTGTTTCAGGTGGATGACAATAATATTGAACCTCCAGACAAGATGCAGAAGATAGACCCAGATGAGATCTCCAGAAGAAAAAGTCAGCGTCGAAGAAAAGTTCGAGGTGAAAAAGAAATCAATGTATCATCTTCCATGACACTTAAAGAACTTAAAATTAAGGTATTTAATTTTATCAGGTATATCCTTAAAATATTTAAAATAGATTGATTTTTTCATTGGATAGTATGATTTTAAATTGTAGATTATGAATACTTGTTATGCTTGTTATTGAAGATTAATTGTAGATTATACATGCTTGTTATTGTAGATTAATTGTAGATTATAAATGCTTGTTATTGAAGATTTATTGTAGATTATAAATGCTTGTTATTATAAATGCTTGTTATTGAAGATTTATTGTAGATTATAAATGCTTGTTATTGAAGATTAATTGTAGATTATAAATGCTTGTTATTGTCGATTAATTGTAGATTATAAATGCTTGTTAGCTTGTTATTGTAGATTAAGTGTAGATTATAAATGTTTGTTATTGTAGATTATAAAATGCTTGTGTTTTATATTGTAGATTATAAATACTTGTGATTTTATATTGTGGATTATAAATTCTTGTTATAGTTGATCATAAATACTTGTTATTTTATATTGTAGATTATGAATACTTGTTATTTCATATTGTAGATTATGAGCTCCTGTTGTTTTATATTGTAGATTATGAGCTCCTGTTGTTTTATATTGTAGATTATGAGCTCCTGTTATTTTATATTGTAGATTATGAATATATTCTCAGTACCTCCATTTGATCAAACATTAATATTAGATGGTGAAATCCTTAATGATAATACAGCTACATTACAACAGTTAAAAATTTATCCTGCCTGTAATATACTAGTAAAGGTAAATATTTATTTTACTCTCAAATTTTCTCAGTCTAATACTGTATATTTGTGTGTATAATGCGCAGTTTTTATGATATTAATAAAGAGCTGTTTGTCGTTTTATTAAAGTTTGGTAAATGAATTTTTTGACTTATTATTAGGTTGATGAACCAAGTGAAGATCATTCAGTCATAGAAGATATTTTAACAGGTTTGTATATTATTTGTCACACCTTTGTCATCAATTTTTCTCTTCAGTATAGGGGTGCACAGATGACTCAGTGAGCAAGACATTTACTGGCTAACCCAAAGGTCCATGGTTCAATCTCAATACCACAAATATAATGTACATTTAATATTAAGGCAACAATCAGGCATTTTTGGGCCTGTAAAACAGACTATTTATTTTGTATGGCCTAAGTAGTTATAAATATAATGCCAATACACTAACAATGAACTCACATAATTCCTGTTTTATTACAGTTCATTCCAGTCAAGAGCAAGGTTTTAAAGGAACCAGTCTTCTGAGTAGTTTGTGACATTTTACTTACAGTTTACTCATTATGTTTAAGGATGTGATTTTGACCTGTCAAAGTGAACTTTCTTTTTCTAAAAAAATTTCCTCGTGCAAACTGCATAGTTTTGTTTAGTAAAATATAATTTTAGCTACAGAAAGCAAGCATCCTTTAATGTTGTTTTAGAACAAACTCTTCAGCATTTTTTTAATCCATAATAATTCCAATATTTTTAGAAGAATAAATTGTGTTTTTGTTATATAAAATACCTTCTTCTTTCTTTATGGTGGCTCAGATCTGAACTATTTCGTTGACTTTATCAGAAAAAGTACCTTCTAAATTAAGCCACCATGCTTAAGTCCTAATTGAGTAAACAAGGCTTAAGGCATAGCTGAGCAACAACATAATTGGAAAAATCTTATTGAGCCACACAGGCCGAAGACCCTAAATGAGCCACACATATTTTATGCTTTTTTGATCCTTTTTGATAGCTCAGAGGAACAGGGCCTAAGTAATTGAGACAAATTAAGCCACACAGGCTAAATTTCTTATTGAGCCACACAGGCTCCAGGCCTTGTCCCACACATAATAGACTGAAAGGTCTAGTAAAATGTAACTGCCAGATAAAAGTCCCAATTGGAATTTAGTAATATTTATTTATAGTCTGACTAAAAACAGAGGTAATAATGTTAAAATGAACATTAAAAATAAAATATCTAAAATGATATCACAATATATATAAAATTATACATTATATCTGTTATTACCTACAATTTATACAATATATCTTTAATCTACTTACAATCTTTTTATCATCATGAAATAAGGCATGCTCAGCCAGTATTATATTGACTTAAAGGGATTGTAAACAACTTTTTTGAAAATTTTATGTGTATAGTGGACACTGATAGCATCACTTTGCACCATTCCAATTTTTGAAAGTCTGGCCACGTATTCTCGAAACGATCTTAGCGCTAGGATGTCCTAGAATCAATGTTAGATGGTAAGAACCTAGGACATCCTAGCGCTAAGATCGTTTCGAGAATACGTGGCCTGGTTCCTGCAATTTGGGATCCATGACATCAATTAAGGCATTCAGTCATTTTTACTCAGACCAGTATCACTTTTTAGAAGGAAAACCTGAAATCTAATTTTTCTGCAACTGTTTCATCAAATAAGATGTCATGTCTTATGATTGGAACCATATTTCTTGTTTCATGCATGCAGTTTTTAGTTTCACAGAACCTATCCAATGAAACAATAATTGATTTATACGAAAGAAAAGAAATGAGGCATGGCATACCCATTGTTAATTTGTATTCTTACAGAAGCACCATTTGATATATGTACATAGCTTACAAAACAAATCTTCAAGACATGCTTAAGTATTTACCAAGAATAATAACTTCTAAAATCAACTTCTAAAATCATATTTGACATTACCATATATAAGCTTATTTAGACTTGACGTAATGGTATAAATTTAGTTTCTTTTTTATGACATTAGACTTGGCGTTAACCCTATATTAGGCTGTAGGCATTACTTTATAATTTTAGACTTAAAAATACCTCACAAACTTAGACATTGCCATTACATTATAAATAAAAGACTTGTTGATATTACCTTATAAAATTAGACTTCTTGATATTACCTTATAAAATTAGACTTGTTGATATTACCTTATCAAATTAGACTTGTTGATATTACCTTATCAAATTAGACTAGTTGATATTACCTTATAAAATTAGACTAGTTGATATTACCTTATCAAATTAGACTTGTTGATATTACCTTATAAAATTAGACTTGTTGATATTACCTTATAAAATTAGACTTGTTGATATTACCTTATCAAATTAGACTAGTTGATATTACCTTATAAAATTAGACTTGTTGATATTACCTTATCAAATTAGACTTGTTGATATTACCTTATAAAATTAGACTTGTTGATATTACCTTATCAAATTAGACTAGTTGATATTACCTTATCAAATTAGACTTGTTGATATTACCTTATCAAATCAGACTAGTTGATATTACTTTATAATTTTAGACTTAAAAATACCTCACAAACTTAGACATTGCCATTACATTATAAATAAAAGACTTGTTGATATTACCTTATCAAATTAAACTTCTTCATATTACCTTATCAAATTAGACTTGTTGATATTACCTTATCAAATTAGACTTGTTGATATTACCTTATCAAATTAGACTTGTTGATATTACCTTATCAAATTAAACTTCTTCATATTACCTTATAAAATTAGACTTGTTGATATTACCTTATCAAATTAGATATTACCTTATATAAAATTAAACTTGGCTTAATCCAATATGTTAAATAATTATGTTATTTACATGGTTTATATCATTTACATAATATATAATATAAATTATAATTTCATCAAATACTGACTAGTATCAAATATAATAATTAAATAAGAAAAAATGACAATATATCAATTTGCACATAATAATCAATATCAAATGTTGCAATATATTTTAAATCTAGTTCAGAGCAAAACTTGTTGGACTGTGACAAAATGTTTATATCTTATGATACTGATATCTCATTATATTAAGGGTTTGTTCACCCAAACAGTCATAGTCGCAAATAGGATTTATAAAATCAAACAAATTTTGATTTTTTCGCCAATTATTTATGCAAGAGCTCGCAAGACAGAGCTTCATCATCCAATCAGACTCTTTTCCTTGCATGATGATCCAACATAGTGGAAAAAGACTCACTGGAGATTTTTGCCTTTTGCCAGTCGGTGAAACTCTTGATAAGACTCTAGTGAGCGACAAAAATCAGCGACCAAGACCGTTTGTGTGCCTGCACCTTCAGATATTTAATAAATTACAACAGTAACTGTATTAGGACTGACCAATCAGAGTCATTATGCTATATAAAATTGGTAAGCCTAAAAAGAGGTAAAATTATATCGTGTTTTAGACAAAAAATGTCATATGGCAAGGTGTGATGTGACATTTTTCGAAATGTGTACCTAATATGAATCAAAGGTGATCAAACTTACCAGTTGGAAACTTCCAAAAGGTAACGAATACAGCATTAATATTTACAGGAAAAAAGTAAACTAATCAAGTCCATTTTTTTCTGTATGATTGAAGTGCTTCTATTTTGGTTGTTTTTCTGCAAGCATTAATGTCTTGTCAAATGTAAAAATCTTAAGAAAAAAACAATCTGCAGTTTAATCAGATTGAATCTGAGAAAATAGTGTCATATAGGTGAAAAACCTGTTCCCTAATCCTTTTCTCTTATGAATAAAATATTACAAACAAAAATATCAGATTGAATAAAATGGCTAGTACATTATAGCTATCTTGCTATGAAAAATATATGATTGTAATATATAAAAATGAAATTGCACAGTTTATACAGGTTATGATATGAATATCCAAATCATTCTCTAAAAAATAAACATATTATTATGCATTGATTGTAATATTTTCTGGACTAGAAATCTAGGGACTTCACTACAACAACAAAATAACTATCTAACTCAGTGTTTCTCAACCTCAGAGAGATCGTTTCTCCTTGAAAGAATTCTTCCAAATTCACAAAATACATTCTAAAACGCAATTCACTTGACAAAATGTATTCCATGATTAACCATGAATGGATGTAAAATCATTTTGATTTTTTGTAACTAGGGTGAAAGATGTCAATTCCAGTCGTAGATCACCTTGCCTTCCAGTCTGATGATTCTTCCCCATTTCCCCCCTTGGCAATAATTCCTCCCCCTGTTGAGAACAGTGGTGGCACCAGCCTTCAAAGACTGGGGGTACAAATAGGGGGCAGACTGATTGAGGCTGAATTCAAATTTTGGCTACTCTGTGGTGGCGTCATAGTCACAAGCCTCTCATAGAGAGCGCCTTAGAGGGTTCTCTCACGAAAATTTCAGAAAAAATGAATTGATTTTGTGCATTTTGACACATATTTTGAAGAAAAAAGGTAGACATTTAGATTTGTGCAAATAAACCCCAACTGGCTCCACCACTGGTTGAGAAGCACTGATCTAGCTGAATCATATATATCTGATGGTTATGTCTGACAAAGTATTGCTCTAGTGGGATGAAATTTTGAAAAAAAAATTGAAAATATACTTTGGCAAATATCAGTTTCATTAACATCGAAATTCATGCCTTTTAGATAGTGAACTGGTACCCAAAATAGTAACTTGAATTAAACACAGCTAATATATGTGTAAAACAATTAGTCTACAGTGAAAGGAGTGTCTTAAGAAATAAGGAGGGGCCTATGATAGATATTCTTGACAGTCATTTTCTGGTGTAGGGTCAAAAAAGCAAAATTTATGTAGAGCATGTAGACACTCCAAATCAAGTCAAAGAATCTCCCTTCAATGCCCGAGTTTGCATATGAAGAAAAGGTGAAATATTGCAGAGTTCTTGTTTTGATCGAAACTTTACCCTCAAAAATGTTCAAAAGTGTTGCATGAAATCTCCAATATATTAAACCTCTTGACCATTTCAACTTGAGCGGCCGTTTACCAGCCACATAATAACGCAATATATACCTGAGCGGCCATTATCAAGTTAGGGTGGGGTCCATGAGCGCTGAGCCTCAGCAAGTGAGAATTAAGCCCCAGCAAAATCGTCTTCAGTTTAACTGAGATTGATTCATTTATAGTGTCTTTGAACCAAATCAAAAAGGTATAGATTCTGATACGATTTGGCACCTTAAAATTGTCAGAATTGAGTTGTCTGGGCCTGTAATTCTTCAAATTATCTGAGTACAAAATCTGAGCCCCAGCACCAATTCATTCCTGGCAACGAGGCTGTGTCGTATACATCAAACTTATTAGTTATATTTCCAATAAGTTCAAGGTATATGATGTTTTAATTCATTTACACTCAGTGTTCATAGGGTTTAAGAACCTACTCGAGTTGATAACTGTCAAAAATATCTATTCAAAGCTTATCTGGATCAACATGTTTCTGACTATATCCAGTCTTACTAGGAACATGAAATGACTATTAGGCACATATTTGGTTTGAAGTCTTGGCAGAAGTTAATGTCTTTCATTGTCTCTTGTCATTGCACATATTAAATGCTTTTTTCTATCACTTTAAATGAGAAAAAAATGACTAGATGTTCAAAACTGTGTAGACAGGCCACATAGTCATATTTATCCAGACTTTTTTCTTCGTAACTGGTTAGGAGTCATTAGCCCACGCATAAAAAAGGCTATTAATACTATTGGCAACATTAGTGGAAGCAGCAACCAGGTGATAGGATCAGCTGAAATAAGAGGGAAAAAAAATATATTTATGACTGGAGAGATTGACCAGAAATTTCAGCGAAATGATACATGTAATACATATACATAATAATACACATATAACACATGATACATATCTTGCCAAAAGAGTAATACAGTGGCATCAGGTGTTCGGTAATGTTTAACATTACCATGGTAACCTGTTGGAGTGGTTATTGTAATGTAGCTCAACATAACACTGTCATAATTGGTAAGAAGATGAAAAATCTTGACTGAAGCATCAAGTTACAAAAAGGCTTATAAAACAAAATAATGAAAGCTGTTTTTTGGCAAAACCTCTTGGCATGTATCTTTTTTTCCCAGGCCGGAGCTCAAAGTCATAGTTTCGGAGTCCATTGTCTAACATGTGGACTATGATGAGGAGCTTTTGTCTTCTTACACTCGATGAATCAAGATGAATTAGGGAATGAACCTACAGAAAGAAATAAACTTACAAAGTTTGAGTCCACCAATAAGTAAGGACTTGTCCTCATCACCACAGACATTAGTATAGTTACTATTTTTATCTTGATGAGTTGCTTCCCCTTGTAATATTTTGACTGGGATTATGTCCCCTTCATCTGTATCATGTAAACCTTGTATTTCCTCCTTGGCTTCCTTAAGTAGTTTCTTAGCTTTGTCCTCATCACTTTTGGCTTTAAACATGTAGGCAAATTTTCGTCTCTCGGCAGCTTGCATCGCACTATTTCGTATCCTGTCCATACGTTGTTCCATACTTTCCAGACGGGCATTCTGTTTGTTTTGTAATTTAGTAAGGACTGGATGATCATCTAAGTTAATGTTCCGAACACCCTGGGTATATGTTAAATTAGTATTATGCGGTACTTGACTAGTAGTATAAGTATCAGTAGAAGTATTTGACTGACTATAACTTGCTTTGTCCGAAATGGTAAAATCCAACGCGTTACTATCACTAGTCATGTTTTCAATGTCTGCCGAGAGCCTGTTTAAACGTGTTTTAGATAAACTGCGTAATCTCTCTAAATCTCTATATAATGACTCATCTACATCCTCTTTCTTTCTCTTACGATATTTATGTCTTTTACTGTGAGCTGCTCCCATTTCTCTGCAAGTAAATTAATGGCAATGAAAATACAAACACTCATATATTATATATCATGTTTTTTCTATGGGCTACTTACTCATACCACCCATGATCTGACGAGATTATCTTCTTGATACCATGTTCTTGAACCCAGTAGCATCAAACTTTTCCGAATTAAATGATTTTGTTTTTAATCTTGAGAAAAATACCAAGGTTAATTGTATAACAAACTGCTGTTTTCAAAATTTGACAAGGTACTGTGGTAAAATCCGGTAAAGGGACATTCCGCTTTTTTTGTAGGCTGAAAAATTTTTTTGCTAAAATTTGTGAAAACTTTACACCAAAATCTAGAGAAATGTATCCCATAACGTACCTGAATATTAACTAAAAAAAATCCAGCCGTTATAAATTTTCAATGCAAAAACTATTTAAAAAGTTTGCAAATTTTGCAAGCTGTTTAATTAACAATTAGTATTCCCTGTTTTTAATTAACTCTTTAAAAAACAAATTCAGGTTAAGTTGATATATAGATATCAATAAGATTATACATAGATATAAATAGCATACTTTAGAATATTTTCAGGTATAATTTACAATGTTTTTGATAAAGAAAATGTTTTACAAAAAAAGCAGAATGCCTCTTTAATTTTACACACTCACTCTAAATAAAAAATCTCTACTCACTGTCATACAAATAACACAGACATCACTGATTCAAACAAAACCAATTCCATTTCAACCTGAAATTATAATTTAGAATTCATTACCAGTTAAACTGAAAGCTCAAAATAAAATAAGAAAGTTAGTAATTGAGACTAAACTGAGGGAATATACTTACTCAGAATGAACTAAGAGACCAGAACCAGTTAAGTGAGTAATTCAGAATGAACCGAGAAAGTTATTCAGAATAAATTCAGAAAGTAATCAAGAATAAACGAAGTATGTAATCAAGAATAAACTAAGTGAATAATCCAGAATTAACTGAGAAAGTAATATTCAGTATTAACTGAGAAAGTAATTCAGAATAAACTAAGTGAGTAATCCAGAATTAACTGAGAAAGTAATTCAGAATAAATTTAGTGAGTAATCAAGAATAAACTAAATGAGTAATCCAGAATAAACTAAGTGAGTAATCCAGAATAAACTGAGAAAGTAAACCAGAATAAACTAAGTGAGTTATCCAGAATAAACTTTGAAAGTAATCCAGAATAAACTGAGAAAGTAAAGCAGAATAAACTGAGAAAGTAATCCAGAATAAACCAAGTGGGTAATCCAGAATAAACTAAGTGAGTAATAATAAACTAAGAGAGTAATCCAGAATAAACTGAGAAAGTAATCCAGAATAAACTGAGAAAGTAAAGCAGAATAAACTGAGAAAGTAATCAAGAATAAACTAAGTGAGTAATCCAGAATAAACTAAGTGAGTAATCCAGAATTAACTGAGAAAGTAATCCAGAATTAACTGAGAAAGTAATCCAGAATAAACTGAGAAAGTAATCCAGAATAAACTGAGCTACCAGCTCAGAATAAACATACAAATATGTAGAAAGTAATCCAGAATAAACTGAGAGCATAAAATGTTTTTCACTTACATATTACAAACAAGATATTATATATTACATTTGAATTGATAAATTGATAAATGTCAAACAGCAGGCCAGCATTTGTTTAATTTATTTTTTTTAAAGTATTGAATAATTATAGGTTAAAGGGATATTGTGCTAATATAATAATAATATGTTGAGTATAAGCTTTAATATATGTTTTCTATATTTTTATGTCCATCTTTAACGTCAATACATCATTCCAATTTTCAGTCAGACGTCTGTTGTCCCTGCAATTCCATTAATACTAATTGCAACATATGCCTTATCACATAAGGCCCTTCAAGATTACGATTAGTGACATTAGTGGAAATGCAGGAAGCCCAGACGTGTGACCAAAATTGGAATGGTGCAAATATTTGCTTTCAGTGTTCCAGATATACATAAAAAATTTAGAAACCTCTTTAGAATCCCTTTAATTACAAAATACTCATGGCTTATCAACTAAACTCTTAAAGTATTCATTTTAAAAGTGCATCTATACCATGAACACTGTATTATTATGCAGTAATATAGAAAACTCTTCAAGAGGGCAATATTAGAACAGTGTAATATACTTCAGGGCAATATGAGAGATATATCATGGATATTTAATACCATAGCCATCTTTTATAAACTATTGTTTTCCATTGTATTCTTACACTGTAAAAAGTATTGGTTAAATAAACTAAATTCATCCATTTGTCATTTATATACTCTGTGGACATATTTCGAGGAAAAAAACTGTTTTGTGAATGGCCTCTATATTTTGTGTCCAACTATACATTGTGGTGTGTCCCGGCAAGTTTGATGACTGTTTGCAAACCTGTGCCTAGGTTTGGATTTCAGTGAAGGGCAGTTATTTAGACATTGAACCGAGGCTTTGTGTGCTACATGCTGTTTAAACTTCTTCAGTTGAGAATGGCAAAAAGTATGCCACAGAAGTAGCTGAAATTTTCCTAATTGCATGTGTAATTTCCCATCTTTATTAACTTAAAAAAATAGAGCAGAAAAGAACATAAAAGTTTATTCCACTAAGCTCGATGCTTTTGCCATAATAGCACTACAAACAACTGCTAAATACATTGGATTATGTCCCTTGATTTTACTCATAATTTGGAGTTAGAAATGAGTCATACTTTAAAAATGTTTCAGTTCATATTCCATCAATTCTTAGTCACTGTAAACTATTTTTCAGAGAAAAAAAAATTGAAAATTGAGAAAGCTGATGCCATTGAATTAAGAAGACTCAAAACTTGTAAAAACTTATTGAATAATACATAAAGTCATAATAATGCAAAATTGTTTGTCCACTTAGGATTCTTCAAACAAAATCAAATTAAAACTGGCACAGTACATAAGACAAATGAGGAACAAATAACATTAGTAAAGAGATAAAAATAGTAACCACAAACCAAAAGTCTGCCAAGACAAATTCCGTCAAGAAAATATGAATCAGTCATACAAGTCGAAATTGTAAACATACGCCAATGAATGAGTCATCATACATTAGTTGAGGGTCATTTTCTAGCTACCTCACTGAAGAAAATCCGGTTTTATTTGTATTCTTCGTTCATTTCATACAACAATTTATTTCAAAAGTCAACCTTTACGAAGTCTGTGATATATTTTCTCAAAATATTTAACAAAATTCGCATAGCAGACGAAAAAAACAGCGTGTTTATTTCCTATACACACGTGACCTCATTCGTTAGCTCAATGAAGATTTGGTTTGAAACAGCTATTCTATCATTTTTAAGCGTCTGCTTCGATTAACATTTGCACAATCGTCCATCAATGTAGCCTTATGCAACTGGACAAAAGTTGTCAACAATTTACGAGCATGCAGAAAATGGTACAAAGCATACTTACGAATTTTCACAGAGCAACCTATTTGATTCATTCTTGACGCCATATTGAATATTTTCCCCAGTATAAACAACCCGTGACGTAGTTTGATGCCAGCCAAACTTGGGAAAGCCTATCATTAGTTCTATTCTAGGTGGAACTCTTTTGACTTATGTTTTATAAATCATTGAAAACATGTTCTTGGCGTGTGAACCACTTTTCAAATGTGTTAAAATTATAATGTTTACCTATTGCGTGTTACATTTATTAAAGACTTTCATTTATCTTATGTAGGAAAATGTGTTGAACTCTTGCAGGAATTATTCAATTTTGGTAAATTCATATCTATGTAGGATTTTCCTTTAATTTTGAAAATCATTTCCTCAGTGAAATTTTGCCACAAATGATTTGCCAATTAATTCACTTAGAAATTGAAAACCACCTGAGCGCAGCAAGAGAGGAGATCTTAACACTAACCTAACCTTCCATCCACAGGATTTTTTGTTTCATTTATTTTTAGATATTTAACGTTACGATTGAAATATGCCTATTTCATAAAACGAACTTTTGAGATTTTAATAAACAAAAAAAAAAAAAAAAAAAAAGCTTCAGAGGTGATTGCTATACTTTGAAGATATTTCTTTTAAAAAAAAACTCTACAAGTAATAAATCGCAAATGTGAGGCCTGAAAGTTAATTATTATTATGTAACATAATTCTGCCGAACATCTTGAGTTAATTAACATAAAACTATTGAACGTTAAATAGGCTTCAGTTTGTTTAACGTGTAGAGTAAAGACGTATGGAAATAATTATCACAAGAACGCTGAACGTCTTTAAACATAACACACGGCTGCTGAACGTTTTGAAAGATAATATAAGGCTGCTGAACGTTTTGAAATATAACACACGGCTGCTGAACGTTTTGAAATATAACATACGGCTGCTGAACGTTTTGAAATATAACACACAGCTGCTGAACGTTTTGAAATATAACACACAGCTGCTGAACGTTTTGAAATATAACATAAGGCTGCTGAACGTTGTGAAATATAATATAAGTGAAATTTAAAATTAGGCTGCTGAATGTCATGAAACATAACATACGGCTTTTGAAATATAATATAAGATTTCTGAATATCTTGAAATGTAATATAAGATTACTGAATGTCTTGAAATATAACATAAGGCTGCTGAACGTTTTGAAATATAATATAAGGCTGCTGAACGTTGTGAAATATAACATAAGTGAAATTTAAAATTAGGCTGCTGAATGTCATGAAATATAATATACGGCTTTTGAAGCCTGCTGACAGTCTTGAAATATTATATAAGATTGCTGAATGTCTTGAAATATCAATAAGGCTGCTGAATGTCTCGAAATATAACAAGACTGCTGCAAGTCGTGAAGTATAACAAACGGCTTTTGAAGCCTGCTGAAAGTGTTGAAATATAACACAAGACTGCCGAAAGTGTTGAAATATAACTGCTGAAAGTCTTGAAATATAACATAAGGCTGCTGAATGTCTTGAAATATAACACAAAACTGCCGAAATCAGAAAATGTCTGTACAAGTTAGGGGCTATGTCACGTGAAACGGCTGTGGTCTGCGTCTGTTTACGCAGTTATCTCCCATACATTCCTTTGAGAGCATCATCAGAAAAATCATTAACTCTGACATCAAGATTTGGTATTTTTTCTGTTTTCATTTTACAAGAAAATAATGTATAACAGTTTAATTTAAGAAATCTGAAAAACTTGTAGACATGACGACTCAATCCAGTCAGTTCTTTGGCTCTTATTATATTCAAAGAAGGGCGTAAAACTAACAATGAATTGAATGGAGTTTTGCGTTCTACTTTTCTGCACCTTATAGACTAATGAAGACAGGCAACGCCATGAGGTGGACAATAAGTCTAATCTTGACAGAACAGCAGCAGATGGTGTAGATTTAATTTATTAATTGGGCCAGGAAAAAAATGAGTGTACCTTTTTCGACAAGTAACAGATAAAGTCATATTTTACAGAGAGATTTGTAGATAATATCAAAACAATGTCTTTTTTTGCCCTTGGTCCTATATTTATTTTGCTCATGTAACGTTTCACAGATTGTCGGGCCATTCCTATATGCTGTTATCCCAGTTTTGTTAGCGCATCTAGGATATATTGGCGTTTAGGGGGATAATAAAAACGACGATACTAATATCCTTTAAAGGTCACAAACCTATCTCCTCTGTTTGTTGAGGTGTAAAATCTAATCCTGAGAAATGGGGAGGAATCGTCGGACCAGGAGAGGAAATGGGAGGCAAGGTGATCTACGACTGAATTTAACATCATCGACCCAAAACATACAGAAAATCGTAAAGGAACACTCGGTCCAAGGGTTACATTGAACTATCTTGATATGTGGAGTATGATGGTATATTCATTCGTGGTTAATCATTGAAATCATTTTTCGAGTGAAATATTTTTCAAAACTACTAATTTTTTGGGGGAGTGATAGATTTGGGATAACTCTTTCGGGGAAGAATGATCTCACTAAGGTAGAGAAGCATTGGTCTATTTCTTGTCACGTACAGATATTACCAATAAATACTATAATATACTATACAATAAATTTGATTGAAACATATTTTGAAAACCTTAAACCCGGAATGTAGGCAGGTGACTTCATAGGAAAGAAATTGGGCCAAATTTATTATTTGCCAGTGATGTCATGGGTCGATGCACTTTATAGAGATGAAATCTAATGGGGTCACCGGGTATCCTTTATTCTTGACGTATTTTAGTGGGATGTAAACAAGTAATAAGTATATTATTATGAGTCGTTTTGATTCACCGAGGCAAATCGAGATCAAAATATTACTCCTTAAAACACTATTCATAATAGAGGATGCCCCAGAATTTCAGCATGAATTACTCTTAAGCATTCTATCGAAGGTCTTATTCTTTTATTATAAACAAATCCACCTTAACGACACAACAAATGCTGGGATTGGTGTTGATAACGAAAACGATAATGATAATTGTTTGTTTTGATGGTGATGATGATGATGATGATGAATATTTGACGATAACGATTGGTAATTGATGATGACGATATCAGTAATTATTACCATGATGATGACGATATCAGTAATTATTACTATGATGATGACGATATCAGTAATTATTACCATGATGATATCAGTAATTATTATCATGATGATGACGATGTCGATATTTATGACCATGAGGATCACGATGTGTATTTTAATGACGATTTCGATGTCTACCTTCATAATGACGTCGATAAGATGATGACGATTTCAATATATTTGACTTTGATGTTTTTACCATGATGAAGATGGTGAGTGTTATCGATGCTTATGCATCCAGGTACCTCAGATTTTAATAAAAACTTAAATTGGCAGGTCGATCAGCCCCCTAACGAAAAACAATAGACAAAATGTTAAAGACAATCCTAATGTAATATTTGATGTAAATTAGTGTTAATTTCACATCCAGTCTTTTCACTCCTTTCTTAATTTCGCAATAGAGATGAATTCTATAAGATCTGACCGATCCCGTCTACATTGCGAACATGTTAAACATCAAAGAGGAATGGCAATTGTTAATGGTCAAAAATGAAGTCATACCCGGAATAAAATATATCCTTATATTTGTGCATTGTAATCTTGGTGGAGGTAATATACGTCCACAAACTTGAATTTTCTGAAGTCAATTGTGTTCCTTATGAAGAAAATATCCGTGGTTTTTTTCAACATCGATTTTTATTTCAATGGGCAAAAGCCACGAATTCACAGAACAATGCGTTATTATTGAAACTAGTAACACCAATTTCCAATTTTTCTTTCAATAATATATTGAAGAGCAAAATAAACGTCAGCCCGTTGTAGCGTATATATCTTTATTTTCAAATGCTTATACATGTAAGTAAAGAAATCAGAGAAAGACAGTTTTCTTTACTTAAGGTGACAAAAAAAGTATCTTAGAGCATTAAATGAGTTTATTGTTCACAGAACATGCAACAGCAAGTGTCTCTTAAAGGGACAGATGCGCCATTTTGGGGGTTGATTTGAGTCTTGAATATATGTAAGTAGTTTTCAGAAGCACTAGAAACGTACGAAAATCGCATAATTCCTTCAAAAATATTTCAAACTATTACTTTTTTTTCTTATTTCTATAGATCGCTTTCCCTCAATTGCAGTGTCTTAAGAAAATACGACTCGTCTTTTTAACTCTCAAAGGCGCATAACTCTGGACACTAATGAATTTGAAGGCTCAAATTTCGACGCTGAGCTGTGAACACTGTGACTGATTGGCTTAGCTAATACATTTCCGTTTCTGAGACTTAAGGTACTATTTGTAAAAAAAAAATGGCGCATCTGTCCCTTTAAGTTTTATCATTATCACAATAGACGTTTCTTTTGTCTTTGAGTATATATTTTGTTCTTGTTCAATGATTCCACTTTGCTTAATGTTCAAAGTTCAATTTTGGAAAGTGAACCCTATTTCCAAAGCTATTACTATCCTGTCAAGGTTATGCACCCGAAAAATTTGTCGAGAACATGCGTTTAGCTTTAGTCAACTGCAATTGATATATCATTGAATTTTTTCACTTTGTTTTATTCAGTCTGAGATGAAAGGTCGTGAATAGTAAAGAACAATACGTTATAATGTTTTTGCACGTTTGGGTAGATGTTATATATCTTGACATCTGATCGTCTCGTCCATCATGACGTAAAGTGTTTTCATGTCCTTAATGGGATAACTATTATTACCATCGATCACCTTATTAGTAGAAAATAAGAACGAAAACTCCATTTTCGTATTATCACTGGACTTTGTCTTGGGACGTAAATTGGACAAAAACACACCTTTTCTTAAAGATGAATTCGTGACTGATCGACTTGACGATCTTAATGATAAAGATGAGACTTGATGATCGAGTCATAAACCTACCTGTTTGTCAAGAAATGAAACCACAATAGGTTATTTGAGCTGGTGAAAACTGATATATCGCAGAACGCTAACATTTTTTAAAAGTTTTGGTTTTAAGAAAAGTGAAATGAATTCGAATAAATCGTATGATTTGTGGACTACTGGACAACCAGAGGTAAGACAATTTACAAATTTATTTCCCAGCCAATTTTCTATATTTTATGTAAAACTATTTCTTATCAAGAAAACTGAAAAAAGAAGTGACAAATTCACGACAAGAGTTAATAATTAGTTTGGTGTTAATGTCAAATAGCTACTGTTTTTGATATTCGCTAGGTATATTATGATTCGTAAAAATGAAGTGATCTTTGGAAAAAAAACTAAAAGCGTCAATCCCGTCCAGTGACGTTTATGGACAGTTGGTAAACGAAAGAGGAATACTCCGATGTCAATATCATGGTAAAATTTCACTCGTTGCAAACTGCAAGATATATGCGATCAAAAGCCAAATAAGGTTCAGAAAACATTTGATTCAATTTGGATCCAAAACTTTTACGTGTTTATAGTACGTCACTATGTTTCACACCTATATAATTATATACTTGTGTATCACAAACACGTATATGATATATTACAAGAAAGCGAGGTGTTGAATAAGTCGAATAGCGATAATTAGGGAATTTTTCTTGAAAAATTCATTTCCATTACAAACAGAAAATATTCCATGGTTTCTATTTCTTGTTTCATTCTGGGTTCTACAATAATAAAGTTTCGTCACATTTTCAAAGTAACCTTGCCTTGAGGGGAACTGTATATCTGAAAGTGTCCACAGATCTAAATTAGAGTCCAGTATATTTTCAAATGAAAGGAAAAGAATGAGATGGAGTTTTATGTCCTTTTTAATTTTCTTGATTGTGTCGATGAAGAAGGCAAGGCCATACAGAGTTAAATTAGGGATATTTTGCGAAGACAGCGACTATTGTTCCGTTTCCAACTGTACAGGAACCAAAGCCTTAAGGATCGGTTAATGGCCCACTCTAATGTACCATCTAGTCCTACCCAATCAGCATAACCTCTAGTTATAATACCAGCCATTTATCAATAGTTCAAAGGTAAATAAATACACGAATAAATAAATACATAATCCACATGCATAAATTACAGGTATGGATAAGGATACCATTACGTCATTACGTCATAATAGGTATATCATTCAACAGTCACCAGCATAATTATTGAAACCTATACCCTATTGAGCTTTATTATATCAAAATGATTAATTCATGATTGTTTAAGAGGTATGAGAAGGGTTGGCTTCTAAACAATAAGAACAGTATTAAACTTAGTGCTCTTTTATACACAGAATTAACACATGTAAAGTCATGTTTAGTTTTAGCCATAAGAGGGAGTTATATTTGTTTTAATTTGTCCTTAATTTAAAAACAAACTGTAAGGAATACGATTTTCCCTTTTTCCGCCATAACATTCCGTTATAACTCGACTACCACTACTATATTCATCATTCTAAAACATCAAATGGCAATCATCATCATAATCATCATCATCATTGAAAGGACTATCAACTTAAAGTCTTCGTGATGTATTTAATGACAGAAATATTATTATCATTATCATCATTTATACACCAGTTACCAATTTAAGGGCCATCATCATCAACCAAATCACCACTTAGAGGCAATCACCATCATCATCCAAATCACCACTAACAGTCAATCATCATCATCATCCAAATCATCACTAACAGTCAATCATCTTCATGATTTATATACAAATGATTCACATAAATACGACAGAAATATTATTATTATAATCATCATTTATCCACCAGTTACCATTAATTGAAGGGTCAACCAAACAGCCCATGATATATTAAGGAGATGATCGGACACAAAACCAGTAATATTTTCAGGGATTCCTTACACAAACTTTCCTTTAATTTGATTATTGTTGACTAAAAGCAAACCCCACCAGGGGCAAATATAGAATATATTGACTTCAAGTCGACCAGCAAAAACCATTGTGATTCTATTTGACACAATTCAAAACGTCGTTCTATGTACATAACAATGTATGAAGGGCTATTCAGATTGTTACTCTTTTGTAAATACTAGACTATATTTTTATTCAATTCATATTAACCTGTTTAAGATTTCTTGACAACCCGCAAAATCAACCATCCGACTCTTTTTTTTCTTTTGAAAGACCAATTATTTGACACTTAAAACACAAAATGTCTGCTTTCCCAGATTACGTTACCTTCAAATCGATTCGTATTACACAAAACCGTTAAAAAAATATAAAGTTACCCTCTGTTGGCTCATATCATATTATATGATCATAAAATTGTCACGAAGGTCAAAACTGTTATTCGTTTTTACTTTGAGCAAGAGCGTCGTTTAGGAATACAAATTAGTCATATAATAACAATAGGAAATATTTTCTCACTTTTCAATAAGCGAATACACACAACGTACAGTGTACAATGAACAGTAATATTAGGCTTCCCTTGATTTCTATATTATGTCAAGTTATCTACGCCTGCCTTCCTTGGTTTATGGCCCCATGTTAACGACTGACCGTTCCTGTCTTGATGACAGCAAATGCTGATATCATGGACTAGGTAGTTGTTGACAAGTTAGCTGATATCGCAGACAAGGTAGTTGTTGGTAGATGACAAGTTAACGTCTTATTCCAGCAGAAGCTGATACCGTAGACTTGCTAGTTGTTGATGGTCGTGGCAGGCAGTTGGATCAGTTGTATGGTATGGTACAATTGGTTTGGTAGTTCGGAGACCATTCTAAAAAGAAGTGTCATTCAATGGTTCAAAATAGCACGAGGACATAGGCTCATCTGTAGATTCACATCTGTAAAGCGTGGTCTTAATTTCTTTTCCCGTGAATATGACGCTTTCATGATTTCACCCCAAATACCTCCCTTACATCATCACTGTCAGGCGGCAATAAGAACCGAACTACTAACCCCCAGGCTTGTGAACAGCCGTCTACCTGGAAGATATTCTTAAACAATTCAACAGATACCACAAAAACTAACAGAGTTTGATTACGCCTTCCAGACAAGGCCATTATAAACCATACAAATAAAACACTCATAAAGGCATGTTGTCATTATATCGTATAATATACACGAAATACTTTTTAAATTTACTATATAATTTTACGGTCACCTGATAATACAATGACATTGAATATTTGACATCCAAATAAAAACAAGAATAGACCAAGTACAAAATCCGATGAACTAGAGCGTTACGTCTTCATTTTCTGAAGCTGAATAAACAAATTAATGAAAACAGACGGGAAGCGGACGTTAACATGTCATCTACCAACAACCAAAACACAACCACACAACAACCTACTAACCAACAACCAACCGAAAAACCATCCAAGCAACAACCAAACAACCGTCTACCAAAACCATGAAGTATACTTCAAAAGGAAATATTACAATAAAAGTAACGCAAATTCTGATATTCCTTAATTTTTGAAGGGATTTTATCTGATTTCTCTGCAACAAACGTTACTTCGACAGCTAATCTCAGAAGTTTTTATATTCACTTGACCTGCTTCAACAAACTTGATAATGTCAATGAAGTTGGATTTTTTATTCCGGGAAAATTTTGTAACGCTGAAATTTTGTTTAATATATCCTGGATCAAAAGAACACACGATAAGAATATTCAAGGATAGCTAGGATTTATTAAGGTAACGCCATTGTGAAGTTATTAGGTCCAATTGCGTCACATAAAAGCCATTATAACCGAGCCTAAACAAAGGATATAATGAGTCATCAAGGCTTTCAAAATTTATGCTTGAAAATCGTTGATTTTTCTGTGGGGTAGAGTGGGCGCCTAGCAATTGCGAAACCTTACGGTTAGGGGCTAATTTTCATAACAATTTCCATCAGCTGACGAATTCCGACTCTGCCCAATGTAAAAACAAACGTAGCCTTACCACCTACATAAGTGACATTCTTTCTAATATGTTATGAATTGAAATATGAATGTGTTAGTGTATCCCGCGGCTAGACAAGTGTCACAAATTAATAGATGTATGATAATATCTTAATAAAACTTTTATTTTATTTGTTTATTTTCTAAATTCATTGAATACACCTATATCGTCCACATTTTGAGCTTTTATGCTAATAATTCGGTCATCTTTAAACGTATGATTATTCATAATCCCAGATCGAAATAACTTTACTCATCTACTATTCTGTGGACATTATTTATGTTCTGCAATTTACTTTTTTTTACTACTCTATACTTTATATAACGTTTTATACTTTATATAACGTTTTATATTTTACATAACGTTTTATGCTTTATATAACGTTTTATATTTTACATAACGTTTCATAATTTACATTAAGTTTTATACTTTATGTAACGTTTCATAGTTTCCATAACGTTTCATTATTTACATTAAATTTTATACTTTATATAACGTTTCATAATTTACGTAACGTTTCATAATTTACATTAAGTTTTATACTTTATATAACGTTTCATACTTTACATAATGTTTCATACATTACATTAAGTTTTATGCTTTATATAACGTTTCATACTTTACATAACGTTTCATAATTTACATTAAGTTTTATACTTTATGTAACGTTTCATAGTTTCCATAACGTTTCATTATTTACATTAAATTTTATACTTTATATAACGTTTCATAATTTACGTAACGTTTCATAATTTACATTAATTTTTATACTTTATATAACGTTTCATACTTTACATAATGTTTCATACATTACATTAAGTTTTATGCTTTATATAACGTTTCATACTTTACATAACGTTTCATTATTTACATTAAGTTTTATACTTTATATAACGTTTCATAATTTACATTAAGTTTTATACTTTATATAACGTTTCATTATTTACATTAAGTTTTATACTTTATATAACGTTTCATACTTTACATAACGTTTCATTATTTACATTAAGTTTTATACTTTATATAACGTTTCATACTTTACATGACGTTTCATTATTTACATATTTATATATAAATTTTCATAATTTACTATATGTTTTATACTCTATATAACATTTCATACTTTACATAACGTTTCAAATTTTACATTAAGTTTTATACTCTATATAACGTTTCATACTTTACATAACGTTTCATAATATTCATTAAGTTTTATACTGTATATAACGTTTCATACATAACATAACGTTTTTAAAACTTATATAACGTATACTTACAGTTATATACTTTGTATTATAATTGTAAACATTGAACCGGGTCAAATCCAATCCTACAGATTGGAATTAGTTTGCATTTATTTGTATTACATGTATAATAATACAGATAACCCTTTTCCAGGAGATCACTTTCACCACGAATATTTACCGTTTCACCAACATCACTTGTACAGGCAATACAATTGCAAGTCAATGGGTGAAAGAAGCGAAGGCGACGATGAAAACACCCAAAGCCATGCACTATGCAATTGGGTAAATTTTACATGCAGTTTTGTTAGCTTCGATAATCTTATCAATAATCTTTATAGTCAATATCCGCGTTCAAATCAAAATACCAATAATACAAAAGTCCAGAGTTATAATATGATACTACTATCGATGTGTCAATAATACGGAAGTGGTTTATTTACTCATTCTATTGGGTATTTGACTGAGTACTGTTACACTGCCCTATTTCAATCATATGCAAATTGAAGGGATTGGATTATGTAAAATACCAAACAATCACAAATACATCTTTTATCCATGTCACTTCGGCGTTTTCAACCTGGTTTCACCCTGTAAGTGTTGCCAGTAGCTTGTCTACGGTGGAGGCCTTTATCATTGTATATAGTGAAAGACTTGGCTGTGTGTCCCCCTTGACAATTCTATGGTCCCTACTTGGCCCTTCACCTAATGATACATAGGGACGCCATGTAGGTCGAAGAGGTTGGCATGCAAAGAGCGTCTAGTCTTAAGGATGGGGCAACAGATCGGAATGGAAAATATTTTTCTATGAATACTTCACACTTGTGTCACCACGGTCCCGAGGAAGTATGACGAATGGGTGAGTGGTTTTGTCACATTGACTCATAGCATGTCAGATCGCCCTCGCCATTGGCTCAATCTGGAGCAGAAACATTTGGACGTTAAGCTCCAATATATTTCATTTCATCGTCTAAATTATTCTTTCTTATATGGGTGATTCAAGTGATTCTGTTGGTCTCTCTTGTTTGCTTCTGGTTCAATTTGATAACAAAGACTGCAAGGAGCTCTTAGCTTAAAACACTATCTGGACTGCAGCAGTCACATAGCGTCCATTTTGTCTTCTCTAGATGTCACAATCGTTACCTTTTCCGGCAATGCACACATCGTGACCCAACTGGACCAACGAGTCAAAATTTCGACGTGAGTTAACCTTAACCGGTATGTCACCTCAGCTTCACATTAACATAAATCAACTAGTTAAAGTTCACGAGGACACTTCGTGGCATTTGCTATATGAGGCAAGACTTCCAACCCCATCCTCCGGAATATTAGCGGCCAACTACGGATTTACACTTGTGGTTTATATATTTTCCGACATGACAAAATTGCAGGGAAGACCTAAAAGAAATCACTAAATAGCAAGGAATTATAGGGTGTGTGTAAAAGTAAGGATTTATAAAAGGGGGAAGGGGGTAAAGTAATTGATCAAGGAGCCGAAAGGCAAAGTTTGGAAACCTCTTGTTTACATCCATCCACATGATATTCAATGTTTGAATCTGTAGTGATACTGGATTATGTGTAAGGCTACTACATCATATATGGGAGATTAAGGTTGATCGTAGTACTAACATATGAAATAAATGGAGTTTCGATTGGCAAAATCAACTGCATTTTCAACGACTGCAAGTAGTAGCTTGTGATCAATACCTGGATTCAATCGATCACTTGACGCAATCCTTGCCCATTTTATCCACTTTCGTTAACTTGTGTGTTCTCCAGTGACATTTGACTTGAACTATAGGTCTATTAATTTGTTCAGATCACAGATAGCTAAAAAATCGCACTTACTCGTGTCCTGGTAGACATGGTCCGGATTTGCTCTATTATTTTATTTAATGACAGAGACCCAAATTA
Source organism: Lottia gigantea (assembly GCF_000327385.1). NCBI lineage: Eukaryota > Metazoa > Mollusca > Gastropoda > Lottiidae > Lottia > Lottia gigantea. The sequence continues at coordinate 735,178 of NW_008710397.1, forward strand.
TAGAGAAAATTATACATGATAATCGCTTATGAAAAGAGAGTACTAAAAGGTTACATCAAAATAGTTTGTGATATGTACATAAAGATATTCTGTATATGCCCCAGGCCTATATATATATAAATAATAAAGGTACAAGATGAATAATAGGTGGACATATTTTTCAGTAAATACATAGTGTATATATAAATGTTCTCAAAAGAATTACAGATATTTTATTGAATTCTTACGATCGAGTCTACACAGTAATTGGCTTGGGAAAAAAATTGCATTGACAAGAAGCATAATTTACTCATAATATAATGTGACGTTTTCAAGTCCCATACCATTTATCAAAAGACGAAAGTCACTTTTTGATAGGTGAAATCATACGCTCGGTGATTCAAAACCACATACACGAATGGTACATTGAAAGTCTTTTTGTATCTGCCTCTGATGGATATTGTGACAGTAATCAGCTTTCAAAATAGCTATCAGAGGCCTCAGGTACCACAATTTATTGTTCCTTTCCGTATACACATCGGATTTTTTAAGGTAGAAAGTGATCAAAATATCAGTCAAAATCTTCGAGCTGTTCATATTGACTTCAACCGAATTTTGAAATTGCTCCGAAGCTTCTGAAGGAAACTCCTTGTGGTGTTGGTTTGTACTCCCAAAGAAGGTTAAGAAGTAAAATTATTATTTAGCTCATGCTCAAGCGTAAGAGGGTTTAAAATAATTTTAACTGGATGCGCCTTTTCCTCACGTCTTCAATATAAGGACACAGCTCTATAATACCGATTAAACGTTTTGAATGACATTGCTGGGTAGGTCGGGCGTAACAATTATAATATACATGAGTCATACCATCGATCAATGGTTACGTTTATCATGCAGTCAGCATACGCAATATCAAACTTAAAGATATTAATATAAACAGAAATGGCGTCTGCAATTTGATATAACGTTTCGATGAGCAAAAAACACGTGTTTGAAATATGACAAGAAAAAAAAATTTGCAGATGAAGGAATCGAAGAGCAACTGAAGACACTAAGGAGATTCTGATCAATTTGTAGATTTAACTACACGACGGCCCTAAGTTACCTTTAGTTGTTCATGCTCTATTTTCTGGATAAAAAAGTGGATCTTGTCGACTCAGTCAAGGTACGCTGTACGGTGCGGGATTATTGATACAATTGAAAATAGAAGAAACTAATCGTGTCCGCCTCGTATCTGTACCTGTACCTCGTGTATCTTCTATTTTCGTTTGTATCGATCAATTCCAGACCAAATTCGCACCAGATGATGCAAATATTAAGTCTACTGTAAACGGTACAGAATAATATCACTGTTAAGTGTCGTCACTCAAAGTTCAAGTAGGCATTTGAATATATTAAACTTTTTTTCGTTACTTGTCCCACCCATCTTGCATAATGGTCGAGAAAAAAAAATACGTTCACAAAGGAGACTTTCTGTTCTACCAGCTTGTACTTAGCCAAACCTCTTACCTATGATTTTTCAAGGATTTCGGTACCCATTTATAGCTGGGTCGACTGGAATTGTTATAGATCTTATAATACCAATTTGCCTCTGCTGATTATAGAAAGACGAAAAAAGCCAGACCGTCAACACCTTTCCTGTCCGTGCCCAATACGAGCTTTTTGCCTCTTCCTAATATTTGGAAATAGAAATCCGCTCTCACCTGGCAGCTAATATACCAATCTTTTCGGTGGGAACCTTGTGATCTTATGAGAGGCAAAAAAAAGGACAAGGATAATCGGACTAATAGGAAATTTCGGTTGTAAATTTCAGTCCTTCCATTTTAAAGAATTAAACCGTCTCATTTGTCCGAAAGCGAGTAGTTAAATTGGTTTAAATTGAATGATTCTGTGTTGTTGGTTTGGTTGTTGATACTTTATGAAATCTGGTAGTGTTTGAATGACATGGCGGTGAAAATCGGTCCCGGATGGTGTGACTGTGGCGTGAGTTAATCGATCTTCTTCATTCTTCGAAACTCTGATCATGGTAGTTCTTGTTAGTTGAATGGTAGTCGTTGGTTTGGTTTGGTTTGGTTAGATTATCTGATAACTGTTGGATAACTGGACAACCAACAAGGTTCGGACTTGGGTTTAAGTAGCTCTGACGCCATACCGGACCAAATAGTGTTAATCATTCTCACTGTCCTCAAGAAATGCATATGACAGGCTATTTTTGCTTAAGTGATATATTTTCTAGTATAAATACTAATAAAAGATCATACATCAAAATATGACAAATACGTGAAAAAAGCTCATTAATTCACATAAAAGTGATATCTAAACATTTAAAAGATAAGATCTAAAAGGAATTAAATACTAAAGCAAATATTTCGCTGTAGTGTCAATATTCAAGCATTTCTTTGATATATTTATTGTTATTTCTATCCAAAGCGGCAATATTATTAAGTTGTGGGTGATATTGTCTTAAATATCAAATCAAAATCGTGACTTTGAAATAAATGAAATGACTTAGAAAATAAATTTTAAACATCGCATTGACTTATAAATGAATGAATGCAAATGTGCTTTATGTCCTTGTACAGTCATCTTCACAATGTCAATCTATTACGAATTTCGTCTTATACCTTGACTGCAATATCCAGTCACCTGTTCTCGTATCACGGAATGCGTCAGCCAATACAGCCAATGAGAGCTCTCAATAGGAAGACCTTAGACAGTATGGCTTATTGTTTACATCTTTCTGTCAAGGACTCTGATTGACTTTATTCGCTAACGTACTATCCAATCAAATAGGTGCATTTACAAACTTACGTGATACAAGAAAAGTGGCTATTGCAGTCATGATATAAGACGCAGTTATAATAGCTTGACATTGTGTAGATGCATTATAGTGAATTTGCTCATTCGCCTCAAGTCCAACTTTTGAATAATAAACTTCAAGTACCAAAACGAGCTGTCCTGAAGAGGATTGTGTATTCGGAATACGGGTCGGCAGCATGCGATGAAATCTAGTAAATTAGAAAAAAGTTAATGACTTAATTCAATAAAATGAAATAAATTCAAAGGTATTGACTTGGGAATAAATTTATTAGTTTGAACTGAAAAATAAAGTTTTTTGGCTTCCCTTTAAATGATATCCAAAATTGAGAAGTAATACAGGTAATGCTTTGCATGCTAGAGAGACGGGTTGTTTATCATTGGACTTATTTCTTACACTTTACAGGGGCTATATGAGAAGGGCAATGTCTACTCTAACAGAAATGATGAAAGATCAGCAGAAAGTTTACCTCAGCCGAACACAACTGCTGATCACGAGGACGATGAAGAAGAGATAGATCGTGGTCAATGGGGAAATAAAGTAGAATTTATTCTGTCATGTATTGGTCTCTCAGTTGGTTTGGGAAACGTCTGGCGTTTTCCATATTTAGCTTACAAAAATGGCGGAGGTAGGTAGATATGTTTAGTAGCCTAATATTTTGACAAATTCAAGAAATAACGTCACAGATGAATATCTAATCGCGTACCTTTGAACGATCCAAGGCGAGACGGTGGGAGGGTGGAAGCTTGTTAGCATACGAGTTTCGTTCACAAAATGGCCGACTTTTGCCCCTTTGAGTCACCTTTATGGTACATGAGTGTCATTTACATCGTCCACGAAGAAGCGGTGTATGGTATACACTTAGTACCAAGAGTGATGAAGTGCAATAAAACAAGTGAAATTTAACCAAATTTCAGCTATCCATATGCATATATCTTTGCTTTTCAGCTGCCTTTGTGATAGCCTACCTCATCCTACAGATTGTGATTGGTAAACCTATGTATTTCATGGAATTGGTTATGGGTCAGTTCTCTGGACGAGGACCTACTGGAGTATGGGCAATGAATCCTGCTGCCAAAGGTTTGTTACATTACCTGCAAAATCATATTCCCGGCAACTTATTCTGGAAACGATCTTAGCGCTAGGATGTCCTGNGTTCTTATCTTCTAACATTGATTCTAGGACATCCTAGAAAGATCGTTTCCAGAACATGTGGCCTGGTGTATTGGGAACTATAAGCTTCTAATAAGCATTTCAAAATTACATAGTTAAATGAATTATTACATAGTTTTCTGGATTTATTGGATTATAGAGGGATTCTGTTGTATAGTTTTGAACACAGATGCATTTGACCCAAGATTTAAAATTCTGGGTTTTTTTTTCTTCCTAAGTAGTAGTTTACCTTTAACAAAGACAAAACATGCCTATTCAAACAAAGACAAAACATGCCTATTCAAATTCCATCGTTCAGAAGCAGTAATTAGTTGTTGTCAGAGTCGATACCTAATAAATTGTATATTTGCAGGTATTGGTATGTCCATGGCGCTGATATCACTAGATGTAGCTATATATTATAATGTTATCATGGCCTATACTCTATACTATTTCTTTGCTTCCATGCAGACGACTTTACCATGGACCGAATGTAAACCAGTAAGTTAGTTACTTCCCTTAGCTTTTAAATTCTTTAAAACATCGCGTGAACCACCAGAGAGAACATGGATCTGAAACTCCAGAGAGAACATGGCTCTGAAACTTCTGAGAGACCATGGCTCTGAAACTTCAGAGAGAATATGGCTCTGGAGATTCAGAGAGAAATGACTCTGAAACTTCTGAGAGACCATGACACTGAAACTCCAGTGAAAACATGGCTCATGGATGACTCTGAAACTCCAGAGAGAACATGGCTCTGAAACTCCAGAGAGAACATGGCTCTGAAATTCCCTTATTTTATCAAAATGAAAAATGAAAGCAGTTATTTTCTACCATACACAACTGTGAATTTCCGCTGAATGTTCTTTTACTAAAGTCACTATTAATCAGCGCTCTAATAAATGTCACCACATGACACTTTTGTCATTAACCCAATGAGGAGCAGAAAAAGGACGCAGACCTATAAATACATTTCTTATCGTTTCAGGAATGGATAGACTGTATAGCTAAACGATTTAAATTCCCAGAATATTGCACGGGGAATGAAACATTTGACTTAGATCTTGGTGAATGCCGTTGTACTGGTAATAGCAGTATTGATTTGGTAGCTGAAACCTATACTAACTGTACACAATTGAATTTTACCGGTAAACCGAAATCAGCAGCCGAGTTTTTCTTTTAGTAAGTAAGGTGTCTATAATCCGAATCAGTGTACCAGGCCAAAAGATAGCACAACAAGTTTTCGAAGTCGAGTTTGATTAAGGTTACACATCAGAAGCATCAATAGGGAAGTTCTTTAGACAAGAATATTTTTAGAAATGCTTTACGTTTTGTCAGGTGCCCATCTAGAAAATACCTGAAGGAGGGGGCCTCTGAGGATTTCAGGTGGCCTGAGATTAATTTTGAGAACGTAATGGCTTAATTTCCACTTCAAAAAACAAATTTTACGGGCGTGTGGGGAGGGCCATGGTCCAATACGCCACTGCGTTTTGTTCTAAGGTGACTTTTGATAAATAACTACAAAACTCATACAACTTTAGAACTAACCTTTTGGAGAAAAGGGGTGAGGTGTCCACCTTCTTTGGACAAATGATGAATGAGGAACCATGTCTTACTCATGGCCACAGGAGTTTCACGCCGACGGTGTCGTGGTGCTATTCTACCGATTTTATCATAACATCAACTGTCCAACACTCTAGCCGACTAACCACTCGACACTTGGTGAGGGACCAACAGCAAGAGCTGTTAAAGCGAAAATAACAGATTCTTTTTGGTTTTTCAGTGAGGAGGTTATCCAGAGATCTGCAGGTTTAGAACCCGAGAATTTAGGTTATCCGCTGTGGTGGTTGGTATTATGTATGTTATTATCATGGGTTGTGGTTGTTCTCTGTTTAATCAAAGGAGTAAAAAGTTCTGGTAAGGTAAGTATCCATTACAAAACTGAAAGAAGCAACACTATTTTACAAGGATAACAACAAAGGATCCTTTCTACCAGACGGTCATCGGCAAAACCTCTTGGCATTGACGTCATCAACGCGGGAGGAATTGCTTACTTTGCAACTTGAGTCAATAGGGAAGTTAACTCCCATTTCCAAATCGGTTTACGCCCGAGGGGGGAGGGGGGCGAAATATCTGAGATTGCTCCAATTTTTAATATAGTTGTGATATTTTTGCCCGAAAAACTTGCTTTCGGGGCTGAGAGGGGGGGGGGGGGGGGGGG
>NW_008710397.1:741394-792264 GCF_000327385.1 Lottia gigantea
TGGNCCCCCCCCCCCCCCCCCCCCCCCTTTGGCTCCGCCACTTCTTCTCAGGAATGTGTAACTTAAAAAAACACGTGTCGGCCGCATCAGATGAGCTCAAGACAACAGCACTTTTGAAAATATATTTGATTTAATTTGGTAGCTTGATTTAGGCAGCCTGTAGCAATCACAATCCAACAATTCAATCAAGATGATGTACATGTTTGAACTTTCCTCAAAGCCAAAAAGTAGATATTCTGATGCTAATAGTAGTGTTTCTAATCGATTCAAAACGCCTTCCAACCAAACATTATGCGTCTGTCCTGGTAACGCATTGAAGTCTATTTTATATGGTGTGTTTCAGGTTGTATATTTCACGGCTACATTCCCGTATGTTATATTGATTATATTATTAATAAGAGGAGCCTTATTAGACGGTGCTATAGACGGTGTCATCTATTTTATTGTGCCCGTTTGGGAAAAACTACTTGATTTAGACGTAAGTGGTTTGTTTTAGTCGTAACTTTGGTTTTCATAAAGCGGCTTTACAGTTGTTGTTACCAACCTTGCTGCAGAATAAGGAAAGTTGCTGTTACATTTTTAACACGTATTGTGAAAAGCTCTACATATGGTTTATGTAAAATAAATCGTCATACAGTTACCGGGGGATTCCAACCAATTGACCCTGAAAACTCATCAGAAAGACTCGATGTACCTTTTGAATAGCCCGAGAAATACAGTCGAGTTTTTGGGAAATCATACCATCGGTATATCACGTTTGTGGAATGGGTAGAGCCAGATTTGTCGGGCTATATTTTCAATCTTGAATCTGTGTGCACGGGTTGACCTTTGGAGGAAGATCGAGAGAGTTCTCCACGTTGAGTTGGTCGTTGGTGTTATACAGAATAATATCATTTCATTTGATCTTAACATAGGTATGGGTAGCCGCTGCCGGTCAGATGTTCTTCTCCTTGTCCGTATCGTTTGGTGGTATTATTATGTTTGGTAGTTATAATAAATTCAAAAATAATGTATATGCGTAAGTATATCTTTCAACCCAGCTATATAAAAGCTTGTCTAAAGCTCATTATCAGTGTCGAAGTCCATACAATGTTGCCTTAACGATCTGCCAAAGCTGTCGCATCCTTGGATTGTTCAGCAACAGTTCTACTGGTATGACAATGCATTTTTATCATCATTTAACTATACTGTTGGATCTATTTCATCATGCTATAACTCTGTTATGTATTTTAGAGACGCGTTATTAATCAGTGTAATGGATGTGATAACGAGTATTATAGCAGGTTTTGTGATATTCACCACATTTGGTGGTATGGCCAGGTCAATTGGTGCAGAAATAGACGAGGTTGCTGAAGTTGGTAAGCTCAACAGGTTTGATTAACTAAGAAATTAACTAACCTATTTTTAGGTTATGCCTCCGATACTGATGTGGATTTTTTTCTAGTTGCATCGCCACCAGGGTGATCATACCTCGCAACGCTAAGCAAACAAAAATTGAATGTGATAATACTTTGTCATGGTTGACATATTACCTTTCACTTCTTCTTTACTGAAATGTACAGGTTTGAGGGATGGTAAGGGGGTTTTTTTTATATTTTTTTATGTACATCGAAGACATTGATAGCGTCGGTTTACACTATTTTCATTTTCAGTCAGACGTGTGTGGATGTTTCAATTCCACTTATGCCAAGCGTTTTATGACGACGTATAAGCGGCCTTTGCAAGACTAGAACCACACACATCTGATGAAAATTGGAATGATGCACAAAAACGTTACAAAACCTCCTTACAATTCCTTTTAATGATCTTTAAAGGTAATATGTCAAAATGTATCGTTTTCATTTTCAGGTTATGGTTTAGCTTTTGTAGCCTACCCTGAAGCCTTATCCAACTTCCCGATACCACAACTATGGTCCGTGTTGTTCTTCTTCATGTTATTTACATTAGGTTTGGACAGTGAGGTAGGTAGTTGTCTTTTCTTGATTAAAATTATTGCCCTTACATCATTCAACGACTGTTCATGTTTTTGTAAATCTAGGGCATTGGTGGTTTTGAAATTGGTTGTTATTCGTCTTGATCCACGGGCTTCTTAATGTATTTTAATGTTATGATAAAAATGCGGTCACAAATCCAATCACTAAGACTTGGCAAATACTTATATTAACTAAACCGCATGTGTCTTCCATGTCAGGGCCATAACCACATCAAGGCAAATGAGGCAATGACTCGTGCAGAATTTAACAAACAATACATTTTGTTTAAAAATTGAATATGTAAATATGATATCGGCTAAATATATTGATTATTTGAAGTCTACAGTAAAATTGGTCACCTGATAGAAAATAGACCCTAGTTACTGCGCTAGTATTCCAGCCTTCGACAACAATTCCCTTATATAATATGATTTTTTCATATAAAACCAGTTCTTTATCATTTGAATAGTTTGGTCTAATGGAAACAGTACTAACATGTATTCAAGATGAATTCCCAAAGACAAGAAAATACAAAGGTCTCATGTGTGTTGGACTTGGGCTCTTCTGTTTTGCTATAGCTCTTCCAGTGACATGCCCTGTAAGTATAACCTGCATAATAATCAGCTCCCTTTTTCTTTTGTGTTTGATCTGCAAGTATAACCAACATCTATATAGCTCCCTTGCAAATACATGTACGGCTTACATTCATGTAGACATTTTGGTTTAATCATGGTTCTGTAAGTAAAACCTTTACTGACATAGATCCTTTGTAAGAATAGCTTAAAATATTTTTATATCCCTCATGAAAGTATCGCTTACATTTACGTAGCTCCCTCTGTCGTTCGACCTGTACGTTAAGCTTATGTTTATAAAATATAGTTATGTAGATCCTTTAGTCCTTCTTGAATTGAGTTTTCCTTGTTCACCTCCATAGCTCCTGGTCAGTTGCCCGATATACTTCCACTAATTTTCCACTGAAATAGTAATTTTGGTTATTGTAGGGCGGTGATTATATTGTAACGTTAATGGACCATTATGGAGCTGATTTCTCGGTGTTGTTTATTGCTGCATGTGAAGCTGTAGCTGTAGCATGGGTGTATGGTAAATTATCCTTTTCAGAACCTCTGGTTAATTGGGGTTAATTGGCGAAGCAAGGGAACTAAATGTACCAGTTTCTGAAATAGTTTTCAAACAGAAATTGTATTTCCTGATACCAGCCAATGCCACTAGGAATTCGGGTGGATAGTAATGTGGATAATAATTTGATGTATTGAGCTCTGGTATTTCTATATCATTATCAATTGATGTATTGTGTACTATTTTAACAGTGGTATTTCTATATCACTCTTCAATTGATGTATTGAACACTATTATAACAGTGGTATTTCTATATCATTATCAATTGATGTATTGAGCACTATTTTAACAGTGGTATTTCTATATCACTCTACAATTGATGTATTAAACACTATTTTAACACTGGTATTTCTATATGACTCTACAATTGATGTATTGAGTACTATTTTAACAGTGGTATTTCTATATCATTATCAATTGATGTATTGAGTACTATTTTAACAGTGGTATTTCTATATCATTATCAATTGGTGTATTGAGTACTATTTTAACAGTGGTATTTCTATATCATTATCAATTGATGTGTTGAGTACTATTTTAACAGTGGTATTTCTATATGACTCTACAATTGATGTATTGAACACTATTATAACAGTGGTATTTCTATATCATTATCAATTGATGTATTGAGTACTATTTTAACAGTGGTATTTCTATATCATTATCAATTGATGTATTGAGCACTATTTTAACAGTGGTATTTCTATATGACTCTACAATTGATGTATTGACCACTATTTTAACAGTGGTATTTCTATATATCACTCTACAATTGATGTATTGAGTACTATTTTAACAGTGGTGTTTCTATATCGCTCTACAATTGATGTATTGACCACTATTTTAACAGTGGTATTTCTATATCGCTCTACAATTGATGTATTGAGCACTATTTTAACAGTGGTATTTCTATTTCACTCTACAATTGATGTATTGACCACTATTTTAACAGTGGTATTTCTATATATCACTCTACAATTGATGTATTGAGTACTATTTTAACAGTGGTATTTCTATATGACTCTACAATTGATGAATTGGGCACTATTTTAACAGTGAAGATATTTGATTATTGTATGTATTTAATATTCTATATAATATTTTGTAGGTGTGTTACGATTCTGGAGAGATATTAACTACATGTTAGGTTATAAATCTATTACATGGCCATTTTGGGCTGTATGCTGGGTTTCAATTCCTATACTGATTGGAGTAAGTATTTGTACCACGTCACGTGCTACTTGAATTCTGGCAATCATTTTCGAATGAATTGAATTATCAACAACAAAATACTACTGAGAGTCTTGGATTACCTATTTAACAGAGGGAATATTCAGTCCGAAACGTTGGTCAATTTGATTTTATTGTGTCTCTATGGACCAAAGACAATTGTTGACAAATGGACAGGGACAGAGTTGAAAATTCTATTTTGAATATTTGTACTTCCTATCCCTAACAATTTGGTTACTTCCTTGAGTGGCATTTGGTAACTGAGGTATGAATAACTGGACACTATTATATGGATAACAATTACTTTAATGAATAACTCGCGACGTTTCGACGATGATGCTGTCGTTTTTATCAAGCAATGGTTTTTGAAGGTTTTTGGTCATTTTCGTCTTCTATTTTACAGTTACTTTTCTTGTATCGAATGATCAACTATAAATCACCAAAATACCCTAGTGGTGATCCGTACCCTGAATACGCTCAAGGTTTAGGATGGACTCTTGCGGCCGTAGTTTTATGTCCCGTACCCATATACTTCCTATATGCATTCTTTACGGCAGAAGGTGGATTTTTAACGGTAAGTTCGAAAGTCTAGGAGATCTAATTAGTCACTCATGGGCTATATTTTTGGACAATTGATATACAAAATAAACAATATGATCCATGTGAACTCTCTTGTATACCGAGTTTGCAAATCAAAACACAGAGAACCAGCAGGTGCCCTGAAAGATTGAGAACACCCTGTTTGGCTAGTGGATTGCCATGTTTGGACGTTGAATAACATTAATAATATAGTTTTAACATTTATTTTATATATCATGATAAACCAGAACTGACTGAAAACAAGAATTGTCAAGATCATGGTTGACAAGTGAAGTGCCCTGCAGCAAAATACGAAACGAAAATTCCAGATCTACATTCTTACCAGATATAACCGCCTTTAAAAAAATGTTGTTTTAAATTTTCAGAAATTAAAAACAATAACCACACCAACATCAAGATGGCGACCAAATGATGGCAGTAAAGCGTACATGATCCCCCAAAATGGCATGAATATGGAAAATATGAAAACTGGAATAGACGCACCATATATAGTTTCAGATTAGAAAACATCAATATAACTAGAATATATCATCACCACTCATCATATTGTGTCGAATGCCAGAATACTACCTCCACCAGCTTAGAACGTTACTAGCTATTTTATCATAGGAATTGATGCTTAATAACAGTTTTTATCTAACGAGTTTGTCGAGTTTATTAATCCGCCGAGGTTAAAATCAAGGTTTACCGAGTTTGATAGTTATTGATATTTTATGCAACTATCGTAATATCTTGTTTTGCTGAGCCTACAAAATGAATCTGTAATGTAGAAATGTACCAATTGCTTTGAAACGTGTTGTTATATAAATTTGTTTACTTCATCAGTCCTAGGGTTTCAGTTAAAGCACTACGTTTTTATATCGTACCATTTCGAATTATGCACATCTTCAAAGTGTTCTTTGGGGCGTTAAGAAGAGACTGCATTAGTGCATTAGCATTATGTCTTGTGATTTGTCTGATGCAATCCGTGTTGTTGCATGGACAGTAATCGGAGATGCAACAGATCTAAGATTTATCTTTTTCTAATAATTTTTATCCTAAAATGGTTACCCCATTTAAAGAATTCTGTGTACAACGTTATTGATCATGATCCTCATTCCAATCAGTGCCATTAATAAGGACTATGTACGGTGCATCCCTTTTTATCCATAACCATATATAGGAACAGAATGTCTGTCCGAGTAAAAAATCTTTTATATCACGAAATCCCCAAATACCACTGTGCCTACCGCTACCCCAAAACACATTAAAATTAGGACCCAGCGGCCTTCTGCTTATATGTTGTCATCATTTTATACTTAAGTTATTAACATCTGTTTTTTATTATTATTTTGACTCTCGTACTTACTTGATCTGAAGTTGTTGAAATCGACATTCCATTTGCGATCGCTTACTTTTAGAGATATAATCGTCTAGGCATTTGCTTTGCTAGCTGATAGTAACTTTCCCTGACGTCAGATTTTAAATTTTTAAAAGGGATACTGTTAGAATGTAATCAAAGCTGATATGGCAAATAATTGAAGTAGTATGGCCATTCTTTTAACTTGAATTCTCAGTGGAAGGATTTTACTACTGGAATTCTGCTTTAAGAATATTGTCATTTCGTTATTTCGTTCAAGCGAAGTTTTTATTGGAGGAAATAATACAAAATACGCTGGGGTCATGTGCTAATACTTTGCTTTAACGAAATAAATGTTGATTGCTTTCTGCACACTGCATTGAGAAGTCATTTATTTAACGCATTAACATGTTCTTTTAAGGAAATTATTATAAAGGGATTTCAATCGATCTCTCATTTTTTGTAAATTTTATTTGGATTGAGTTCATTTCTGTCCAATTTGTGAAAGAAATATATTTAACAATGTATCATTTTATTTATCATAACGAAATAAATTTTTAACGTAGAATTGTAGTTTTTTTATGCGATTGCTCAATGGCGGCGTAGTAATAATGATATTATGGCATATCGAAACGGATCATGGACACACAATATGTAATTGAAAGCAACTATTTTCGAAAACTCAAAGGAATCAAAAAAATCAAAGGAGCAACTAGACAGACGTCACCACATATTCCATGTTGGTTTTCACAATCGTATGTCCCTCTTTCGGTCTCTGTGTTCGGGTACTCTGAAGATGGACAAATTGCCTCCGTAGTCAAATCCTTATATACATGTTCTGTTTTTCTACGAGACACCATTTTGGTGGAGGGTGTGGCAGGGGGGAGGGGGGAGTGAGATGAGGCTTGACTATATGTAAATAGTCTTCGGAAAAAGACATCGCATAGTTCCTTCAAAAATATCTCAAACTAGGAATTTCTTTTCCTATTTCTATAGATATATTTTCTGTATATGACAGTGTCTCAAGAAAAGACGACTCGTCTTTTTAACCTTCAAACGCGGATAATTCTGGACACATATATGGATTTGAAGGCTCAAATTTCGACTGCGAGTTGTGAACGCTATTATTGATTGTAGCTCGTTCCTTTAAAAGTAGGATACTAGAGAGATACTACACTAATCGTGATGGAAAGAAATGTAACTTATAGAACTAAAGAATACTGAACACTAGACTATTATATGGTGAAAAAAAAGATCGAAATATTTCGAATCTTGTGACCAGATGTCGTCGTCGTTCAACGGCTGGAAAACGAAATTAACTAATTTTGTCAGGTAATCTGAAGAATCCTACTTGATGTACTTAAAAGATGCGGTCTAATCATTTGATAGATTACAATTTTTACGAGACGTCTTAATTTCGGACCCATTATTAGACCATAATAGCAAGGTTGGGATAATAGCTAACTACATTTTTATTAGGACAAGATAATCTCTCTTAACACTTTCATTTCCCTTTAATTCCAATTCAATTCTTTAAGGTGAACCTTTAGAAAAGACAAAATTTGAAGCTTCAATTCGGTTGTTTGTAGCGGGTGTCAAATGGTCTGAGGGTTTATTCACACCCCTAACAGTTGGCGTTTTTGACAACGGATTAAAACAAAGGGTCGAATTATACGTTTATTACAGCTTTTGGGGATTATACGGCAATCGGTGAATTAAATTACTTGAATAGCTATAATTAGCTGGACAAATCTCTTTATTCTTTCTATATACTGACTACTGTCTATCTAGCATTGTTTCTAGTCTAATCACCCGTCAACAATGTTTTTTTTTTCGTCCCAATCTCCCCCAATATACAAATTACTCGTTTGTTTTCTTTAAGGTTTTTCCCGCCTCGCCGACCTCGATCTTCTGTCACATTCTACTGTTGTTTTAACTTATTGTTTCACGCCAGTCGTGGGGGAAATTGGAAGAAGTCTTAAAAGATTTAGTTAAGACTTAAGAAAAATATTTTTGCGTTTTCTGTCAGGCGACGGGAGTATTTTTAAATCTACGGCGTCGTTCATCCCGACGTCTATCACGTCATTGCTATAAAATGGCGCCATTGCTTTTATTAGAATCCTGAAGTTGAATAATATTAAACATTTCATTAGGTTCTTAATATAATATTTTATGAAAATAAAATAATAGTAGGGATTGAATCATAAATTAATATTAATTCTAAGAGTCGATAGACCAGAAATTTAAATATTATATTTAATTCGCAAATTCATTGTATTCCCTTCTAAAGCACAGCTTGAATTTTTTTTTTTTTGCAATAACAATAACATGGGAGAAAAATTGCAAGGGCGAAATATATGGGAAATTTCATGGTTTTCAGAAAAAGGACTTTTTTTTCTGACCAAGAACATTGAAAAACCAACATGATTTCCTTCATCTAATTTGTAAATTTTTTCTCAAGTTTGTGTCTTTAAGAAAGAATTTCAATTCAAATGTCCACGTAGAAGGTATGCTATGTAAGAAACCTAAAAATGGGATTTTGGTATCAGATTTTTATGAACCTGACTGAGCTAGTATACAGGCAGCTTCAAAGAATGTGAACAGCAGATTATAATTTAAGCGGTATCGCATTGCAGTTTGCTGGTCAAAATGGCCCATTTTGAGATCATATATTTCGTATGATTAACCAAAATTAAAATTCATCACGACGATCTGCGAATCAAATCAAATTTTCTATTTTTCGTGAAGATTTCTGCAAAAACTAGCAATATTCAGCAAAACAGAATCACGACAGGAGCTAACGCTATTGGCAAGATCAATCTGAAATCTACAACTGGAACATTTAAAAAATTACCGAATTTTGCCATGACAGCTTGCCTACTATTTTTAGATTTCCAACCTTTTTAATTCTGTGCATACACAGAAGAAAGCTAGAGACCTATATTGTAAACACTCGCTCTTGTCACAGAATATCTGGGAAGATTCCAATTGTTCGAACGTCAATACTGCCAGAGTTATATAAGGATTTAGACAAATCATGGTAGTCACTAATTCTACAGAAGATAATGACTGTATGATTATATCATATATATCATTATAGTTAATTCTAGCATGTATTTAATACGGTGTTAATTATACTCTACTATATTAGTCCATATAACTTCTGATAATTAATATACACTGTCACAATTAACTGTAAAAGTACGGTAGGCCTACATATAGGCGTATATACTATAAAATACGGTAAAGAGTTACTGTAAAATCGGCTGTAAAAATACGGTACATAGGCGTATATACTGTAAAAATCCGGTTAATATGCCTATATTGTAAACAATCAGCCGTTTAAAATACGGTAAATAAATACTGTCAAAATCAACCGTAAAAATACGGTACATAGGCGTATATACTATAAAAATCAGCCGTTTAAAATACGGTTAAGAGATACTGTAACAATCGGCTGTAAAAATACGGTACATAGGCGTATATATTATAAAAATCGGCAGTATAAAATAGAGTAAATAAAATATACACCGTCAAAATCGTATATAATACGCACTTTTTATGGTAACATATTAGCCAATAAAATCTTATTACTATGATCAGAGTTAAGAGCTGTATTTATTACTAATGAATTTTACAGTGTATATATTAATAAAGATTATATGTCTTGTTAAGTCTGACTTAAAACTATCCATAATCTCTCTCTGAACTTTGATATATTTTTACATCTATTAATTTGCTTCCTAAGAATCTCTGAGAATATTGTCAGGTACCACATTGCAAGGCGTGAAATTCCAATCTGTTTTTTTTTTGTTACTGAGGATTTGTTAGCTAAGCTAAGCTAAGCTAATCAGAAATAGTGTTCACAGCTTACCGTCGAAATTTGAGTCTTCAAATCCATGTATGTCCAGAATTATCAACTTTAGAAAGTTAAAAAGACGACTCCTCTTTTCTCGAGACTCTGTCATATATTGGAAACACACATAAAAAAATAGAAAAAGAAATTCCCAGTTTGAGATATTTTTGAAGGAATAATGCGATTTTCTTACATTTCTAGTACTTCTGAAGACTATTTATATACATGTATATTCAACAAATCAACCCCCAAAATGCCAACCTATGCCTTAAAGGTTAACGCCGGTGTTAGATTCTCACATTGAACTTCGTATCCGTCTAATTTTGCAAAACAGAAACATTTGGTTCTAAGGAAACTTCAAATTTTTGCTATTTATATTGGTAGCTTTTATATGTACAGACACATATTCTTAAGAAACAAACTTGATTTCGGGATTGATGACGTCACAAATGATCTTTTTATAATTTTTTTCAGGGAGCTTAGACAATGTTCTACAAACAAACAAAATATATATAAACATTTTTTTATTACCATAAATAGCTTAAATGTTTACCCTTTTTTGACAGCTGTTCGAATGAGTCCGCATAAGCACGTGTCTAATGTTATGGTGCGTGTAACATCGAATACCAAAAACTGGAATTCCAATAACATTTAAACTCAGTCTTCATGGGCAAAATCTAGTTGGAACCGTTTGAAAATGTCCACATGTAAAAAATTAAAGGGGCAGGTAGGCCATTTTTTTCGCCAATCATACTTTAGTCTCAGACTTTTTAGCTAAGTCAAACAGTTATAGTGTTCACAGCTAAGCGTCGAAATTTGAGCCTTCAAATCCACGTGTGTCCAGAATTATCCGCGATTGAATGTTAAAATGACGACTCGTCAAGAAAAGTCATATATAGGAAAAATAAGTAAAATAAAGTCTGAAGTATATTTAAAGGAATTTTCATACATTTCTAGTACTTCATATTTTCAAGATTAAAATCAACCTCCAAAATGGCATACCTGTCCCTTTAAGTGGGAATAAAACAAGGTTGCTTCTATGGTAGATCTTGTTTTCAAAATTTATTGAAAATTGCGTTGAAACAATTTTGATGCCACAATTTTTGAAAAAAGAGCTTTTTGAGCTCACAATTAGGGAGTGAAAGCCAACCTTTTTTTTTAGAACTGAAGGTTCTATATAAGAGTTGTTTGGCAAGAGAATTAAATAAATAAATATATCTAATATTGCCAAGCACTGCCCGAAATGTTAAGAAAAATTTATTTCCAATAATCACATCGGAAAAAGAACAGGAAAAAATTATAAAACGAAAACATGTTAAACAGCAGTAGGCTTTGAATTAATCAAGTGAAAATCCCAAACCAAGCGAAAACAAAATAAGTGGGGTGGGGCTATCAATCAAATATAGATTATCAATAATACCTATATGAGAAGAATACGGTTAATTTGAAAAAGTCGCTATAAACAAGTAAAAACTGGTCGAGATATTGAAGTGGACAATCAACTATTACTATTAACATTGACCAATGAAACGAGAGTATTACGGTATTACAGCCAAACACAATGAGATTGAACACAATAGTCCCTTGCGGAGTCTTACGTAACAAACGAGGGTATAAAGCGGTCCGGAGATGTTTTGATGGACAGACTAGGTCGTGGCTTGACAACAACACAGGTAAATATTCTTATTTAACCCGGCTTGTGACGACAGTAATGACGTCTTTCCTTAGTACTAATTGTTTAGACGTTTGTGGGAAGACAGTCGAAGAAAGGTTTATGTCTGTGGCTCTGTTGATTTGAATTGAAAATGGTATGTGTTTTTTTATTTTGTTTACATTTGATTTTGTCGATCAGGTATTTTCGGTGCTCCTTTTCGACTTAATCGATTTCGATCGATTTTAAGATAATCGATTATTGACGATTTCAATTTATTGATATCTATGCACGTGCAAAATGACTCTTGATCTATTTTACAAAAGCATTGTATATATTATATCAGCCGAAGTTTATTCGTGAAATGGACGCCTCCATAAGAATTCACACCACTACTGTCTTTACGGTGTTGTTTCTGGATCACATTTTGCAAATGATGTTTTCTATTTGATCATTGAGACGCATTAATCCAGCAAAGGTGTGTTGCTTTCCTTTCGCCAGGAGACATATTTCTAAAAAAAACCAGGACAACAATCAAGCGAGCTAAACGCTTTCTCACTAACCTATTCTCTTCGCACATTTATTGGTGAATCGATATTTTAAAACTGGACTGGATTGTCCCAATTGTGACTGGAAATCGTCCTCCGTAAAAACAAATTTCGATGTGATCATGTGTGCTCATGTTGTACCTTTTGTCAACTTGAAGCTATTTTTATACTGTTTTGATGAAGATTAAAAAAAAACAATCTGTAAAAATTAATTTACGAACGAATATGCGAAAACAAAAGGGTTCGTAGTGCAATGTTGGATTAAGCCGAGTATCCGATTTCTCTATTCAAGACTGTAGATAAAAGAGACTGGCATAAAATCATCTCGTTGATCTGTAGGAGATATGGCACATATGCTATAATGATAATGATTGTAATGGACTGTTAGTCTGATTAATTAGCGACTACATCTTTGATTCTAAGTAAGCATTAGCCTTATGATCAGGTGTCCACTGAATCTAATTTACTTAGACTCTGAGGGTTGATAGCCGGTCATCTGGCTCGATACATTAATGCCTTTAATTAGCTGGGCGTTTCATGTTTTAATTAGTGTTCTCGTCTTTAGGCTTGGACATCAACATGTAATCTGAGTTTCTTGATTTGAGTAAGAAATCGGTTTATATAGCTTATTGTTCGCGATTCTGATTTGTCATTGATGTTAGGTTCATGAGAGCTATATTTTGTAAGGACACTTTTAGACGATTCTCTTAACGATTGGAATATGGAGTATGATTCCTTCCCTCCTGTGACTAATGAAGACAAGCAACGCCATCTAGTGTTCGATGAGGTAACTTTTCCAAATTATTGTATACAACTTCTGTTATCGATTTCTAATGCATCATAAGCATACGCGGGTTAGATTTAATGTCCTTTTAGAGAGTTGACGTTGTCTATCTATTTCTGTGTTCAAGTATTGAGATTAGGGATGTTTTTCTTTTGTGGATTTGTAGTTTATGCAAAATTATGCACATTGCACACTTCATGGGTTTGTCTGCTAATATAAGCCTACTCAGAAGCAGAAACTGTAATTCCTCATTTATTATTTGTGCTTCCGGTTTATTGGCGAACGATTTCACTGTTCCAGCTTCAAGAACAGCATATTGGACTGTAGAAACAAAAGTAAACTGTTGCCAACATTTTGGCGAAATAAATTGCATTCCGAGACCGGGTCATATATCTAAGGGACCAGACCTTGGTCCTTGGTGGCATTTGGCTTTTCCGTATTTTCGTTTCTGGGCGGATTATATTACCATTAATTAAGCGACACTTCAAGCTGCCAGAAAGGACATCGCCAAAATTCTTTGCTATTTAAATTGGTATCTTTTTTTCTCGCAAATCCCTTACGAAAATAATCCGTAACTCAGATTAGTTTAAGCCTAGGAATAATGCGGATTAAGCTTAATGTTTAACGAATTTCACCGAAAGAGAAACGGAACATACGGTTGAATGAACGAAACGAATGTGCCTCGGGCTATGACTCTATCACCTTTACCATGTATTGCCCGCTAGTGCTTTGTTGTCTTTCAACAAAGTTACATAACTCGAATACAGGTGAAAGCTAAATGACATACTGATAATAGAGCAGTGTTATTGTTATCAGGATAATTTTCACATGATTTGAACAAATTATCGAGTTTTATAACCGCAAGGGGTATATTAGAAGTTCAGTTGACAAACATCTCATTATACAACTTGTATACTTTGGTATAATCGCCTATTTATTATTTCTTATATATTTTTAGTTACTAAAACTATAAGCCTTATACTTTGTAGGTTTTGGGCTTCTTATTATTATAAGGTCTAAACAATTATTAATGAGAACTTTCCATGGATAATATATTAAGTATATAACTTATTATGCTTTCAGCCCGAGCAACTCTGATTCAATGCTCGACCATCCGTTTTCACCTCACAGCGGTGTATGACTTAAGGGTTAACTGTACAGAGACCTTAGTTTGATATGGAAAAAAACCTAACCTTATTCTGCCTTTAAAGATTTCTGAAGGTCTCCAATTACTTAGAACCGGAAGTCGCATAATCTGTTTTAGAGATGAAGCAGTTGATGAATAAAAGTCCTACATCGGCTATCACTGACTTTCACACACTCACGGTGAGATGGTGGACTAAAACTCGGAATCCCCCCTTAAACCAACGAGTTACAAGCATGCATGTTGATCGCGCGGTTCCAACATAGCAAAGGTTAGATATTACATTCTGGTTTGTTTATTCGGTTCCTCTCATTTGTCGGTGTAGCGGTTGTAGCTCAAGCTAAGGACCGCTCAATTTAGATCGGATATTTTTTTTAAAGTCTCAAATTGCCACTTATACTGCTATTCTGGCAAAAATACATTTGCAAATTGGTGTATAATGTTCTCTTATTACCTAACAGTTACTACCAAAGTATTGCAGGTACTTATTACTTACTAATCAATAGTGTTGTTCAAGAGGATTTCTGACATCCGAAACCGCAGATATAATCTATCAATGACGAATAATAACTTGAAAAGGTAGGTGGAAACAGCCTAAGGTAATGGCAAATGAAGTCGAGCATTGCGTCCAACTATTTTAGCACTTAATGAAGACGAACAACACCATGTTGTTTGCAACGAGAAGAATTATGTTTGGTCTAAACTTGTACGTTCTCCTGCTGTTTGATGTGTATCTTGCACAGCTTGTAGCTCTCCGGACATTTGAACAGAGATCAGCTTCAACCTGTCACGTCTTAACTAATTAGAGTCACAATATATAATGTCTGTCATGTACGAGCCTTTGTTCGCTATGGAGTTAATGACTCAATGATGAGAAGTGTCTTCTTGTTGAGGTATATGTTGTCATTTTGGCCAGCAGCAGCTAAAGTAAGAGATGATTGGGGGCTTCAAAAATCATCCAAAACAATTTGGCATTTGTGCCCTAAATACCATACAATATTTGTAATACTTGAAGTTACTATGTTGTTGATGATTATCCCAGAGGAAGTTTGTGCAAGAAATGCTAAAAACGTGGTTTGTAGCGATAAGGAACTTTTTTGTTGGTGAGATAGTTCAGAAGTTTAAATCATGGTCGACGATAAAGAGAATGATGTCATGTGAAGTTGTGATTAATGAAAATGTCATCGTAAACCGGTCCGACAGTGAATGGCACTGGTAGAATTCACGGTGTAAACCTTGTGTTCCGTGGTCTTCCGGTGTCATACATTGTTAGTCGGAAGTCAGCTTATCAAGAAAACGTCCATTAGGTCTAATGCAGTAATAACATGAGTGGTATAGCTTTTGTGTTCATCTTTCAAAGAGAGGTTGTTCACACCTCCTTTTATACCCAGGGAAATGCATCTCTAAAGCCGTAATAACGCATTCTGCCCCCGATGTGCTTCAATGAATTTACTTTCTATTAATGAAGAGTTCGCACTCGAATTCTCACTTGATGAATATTCAAATCGAATTAAAATGTCATCGAATTTCGATATATTACACGACGTCCAGCCGAGCGGGTCTTTGTCTAATTTGTATGGGTGAAGTGTATGTTGTTTTGGTTGGGTGAAGACGTAACCCAACAACGTTTCTAATATGTTTGATTACTCATCCGTAACCGACTATCATTGTAGCTGTATTTATGGTCTACAATTCAGGATACTCATTAATGACTTTGATACGAAACGAATGGTAATGATGAAATATTTTTCATGATTGAAATATGTATCCAGATCTTTGGATTGGGAAGAGCCACCCTAAAATTTTTTTTGAATATTAAGAGCTCAAATCCTTTCATACATTTCAGAGACTTTCTTCCCATATCTTCAATTTTCACATTTAATTTATTCTTTATTTCTCCATTGTTCTCCCTTTTTTGGGGGCTTTGGAGACACTACCGCAAATTGTTGGCGTTTTTTAGACACCATTTTACTGACAGGGCTTTTTATTTTGTACTTTGTATCATTTATGAATTGAATTGCTGAAACTGCTCTTGGCACTGGTAGAATTCACTGCTAAAAAATACTCCAGTGATTCACCGGTTCCAAACTCGGTTAGCACAATACATCAAAGACCTTTTAGAATATTCTCAGAAAAAAATAAGTTGTCGTTGGTCCCACCAACCCATGAAATGAAATTTCATAAAACCTGGCTAAATGTGTAAGCAATTTTCAAAAATTATGACAATATTAGTGATAATGTCATTCAATACGTTTTGTTATATGAGAAGCTGGTGTTAGGAAGTTGTTTTTTTTTCTGGTATCTTTCATGAAGCCTTGATTGTGCAGCGACATCAGCCGCGTTTACACTGCTATACAAATTGGTCCGTTTGAAGTGAACCGTATTCGGTCTGGACTCGGCCCGGATGGCCGGTATCCTTTACACTGCGCTGGTTTCACTGGGTCATCAAGTATACACCTGCTCTCTAGTCAGTAGAGGCAAAAAAAAAGGAATTCAAAATGTCGCCAACCATAAACAAGGCTATGATAGGTAAACGATTCCTCAAATCTCTCATTTTGTTTTTGAAACATAAAGAAATAAAATATTATGATTTCGTAAATATCGGCGGCGCAAGCCATTGCAAACACGATGTATTCTATACGACATTGCCTGTCATATAGGGTCAAGGTCATTATTGCACATGCGCACTTCTCCTTGTTTACACTTCTATTTTTTCTGTCGATACAAGCATCAAATTTGACATTCAGTTACTTTATAATGTTGGGAACATTTGTGGATATGGAGTCACTTGAAATTCTACATATTTAAGACCATCTAAAATCGTGTTGGTATTTCTGAGTTTTAGTCAATTATAAACCTGTTATCGATAGCTAATTGTATATTTTTAGGGACAGGGAATCCAATGGTTTATGGTAAAAGGAGTTTAAAATGGCGACCATCAAATATCTAAAATATAATTGCTAATATTTCTGAAATCAGCTAGTTATCCATTCTTGGTGGCTAATTTTGCATTAATGGGGTCAAGGAATGCAAAAACACAAGTTACAAGTAACTATAACTGCCGCCATGTTAAATTCCAAAATGGCGACCATCGAATATGTAATTGTCAATATATCTGGATACATTTTGGACAAACTTTATCATTTAATTGTGAGAACTATACACCAAACTTGACAAACCATTTTAGATTGTATGTAAACATAATAAGCGCCAAGTTGTAGATACATATTCTTACTTTATAACTAAAAATATATTATAAGGTTAACCACCAAAACGAGGCCAGACTGCTTAATTAACAATTAGTACACGCAGTTTTTTCCACGGACAGCGGCATTAGCCTGCTCTTTTTCGATTTCCTGTGATCTATAACGTGCACACGAGCCTCGGTTGACGTCAAGATACAAAGATGCAAATGGCGTGTTATTCGTTATTGAATCTAAAAGACTGTAAGGTTCAACCCCTAATACAAAGCTACTGTGTTATTTGTATTAACAAAACACATACCGCAATTACTTTATGATATTAGTTAAAACTAGCCATAGTATATTTAAGATATACGATTTGGATCTCACTAACGGCACTACTTCTGCAAACACAAACAAACAGAGATACCCACAAAAGGACTTAAATATAGCTTACCAGGCAAGGTAACATACAGCTGAAATGATAACAGAAATACGATTTCCTCAAGATCTTCATAATGCGTTTGTTTATATAATCAATTGTTTACATCAATAGTAATAACATTTCAAGGCAATATGTAACTGGGAAAATCAGGGTCAGGAAAACTTGATATAATATAGTTTATTTACAACAGCAAATAATAGCAAATATTTCGGTATATTATAGATATAATGTATATATTATAAACTCTGAAATAAATGAATGAATAAATATAATAACTATTTTAGACACTAGGAAATAACCCAAACGATAGTTTTATGTAATGGAAATAAATATGCTGCAGTTTTTTTAAAAAAGGCTAAGAATAATATTTACAATTTAATCTATTTACAATTAGATACAATACTTACCTTAATTCCTAGGAGTTTTAATTCAAAGTAGTATTTCAATATAATTATCCTCTGTGAAACTATAAATATTCAACACTTGAAACTTAATGATTTCCTTATGATAAACAAAAACAAAGTAACTAGGAAACTAGTGAAAAACTGCCTCCTATAGGAAAAAAGACTACACTTAGCAGACGACAAAATGAAACTGCCAACATAACAAACACCAACATAGCAACTAAGCAAATACAAAAAGACAAAATGAAACAATATAAGCTACACAGACATGGTCTCATCAACATACACATTCGTTTCAAATTTCATCAAAATGGCAGTCTCTATGATCTATGTAACACCCAATTCCCTAAAAATGAATATCTTCAATTACGAACTTGACTGAAATATAATCAATATATGTTGGCATCCCCAGTTTCACAAAATCGACAAGGTCAAATATATATATACAAGATTTAAACAGTTTGATTATTTTTGGATAAATACTGACTCATTTTTACAAGGTAAGGGCAATAACTCCAAAACTAATCATCTGATTATTACCGAATTCGAATTTAACCGCGATCTTTTAAATATGTACTTGCATACCAAGATGGAATAAAAACTGTAGTCTCTATCGTGCCTACAAGCCAAATTGACGAGCTTTACTTAGTTAATGCTAATAATTGTCTGCTATTAGATATTCAAAAATACTTCAAGATATTGAGGTAAGTAAAAAGTCGATTGAAGCAGTCCAACTGGCTGTACCATCGATGACTATATAATTATGTGGCGTATTTTAGTAGAAAGCAGGAAAAGCTGGTATATTATATAATTGAAATACGACTCATAGGTCAATACTGACTGGAAATCAAAATAGTCTTTTTTATCCGGTAGTTATCGACTTCTGCTGATCGGGCGAGTTATTTTTTCTAATTTCAGATCAGAATAAGAACAGAAGAAAACCCAATATCAAGACCCTTAATCCTAATTTTTAAATAAAGTGTCTGCTCCACCTTAGGCCTGTTCATTTGGGAGAATCAAACCCTCCCTTCCCCGAAATCTAAAAAGAGTCGTTTGTTGTGCGGTGACAATCAAGCGGATGTTGATAAAATGTAGTGGTCTACTTTCAGTTTGTCTAGCTCAAGATTGTAGCCTAATGATCATGATGTATTGAATTTATGTGCAGAAAGTATTGGCTTGGCTTTCATTTGACATATTGGAAAGTTTTCAACGATATTTCTGAAAAAAGTAATAGAAGGTTGATTTTCGTGATTTAACATGAAAACAGATGGCATTACCGGTCTTAGTCCTAAAATTTGCGAGTTTGGGACTGTAGTTATTTCCCTTTATCCGGCAATTCTACTGGCACCAGGCTTTATCATTCATTCCCATCATTATTCTTAGTGGTTATAAAAGAAAAAATGGACCGATCGAAAACAGTTCTACTTTCACCAAAAACGAACTAATCACTTATTATTCAGGGACATGCAAATGAAGCAACACACAAAAAATAAAAAAAGGCATAAGAAAGAATCTTTGTAAATTATCGGTACATAGATAAAGCTTTTTACTCTATAAATTAAACATTGTAAAACTCTTTTAATTGATAGCCAGGTTCCCAGTTCCAACTATCGTTTCCAGGTAAAAAAAAATTCGGTTATACTTAACTTTTCATATAAAAAGCAATGAGGAAAACCAGTTCCAGTCGCCGAAGAAAACACCCGAACACTTCTCTTATCTGAAATTCTGTTCCAATGATAATTCTCGTGATATATTGCAAACAATTTTGACCATAATCCTAAATAATGGCCACAATCGCAATGGGGTGATTTATAGAACGAATTTTGGTGATTAAAACAAGTCGATCTTGAGAAAGAGACCATAACTCAAATGTACAGTGTTCACTTAATGATTAGACCTTATTTAAGTATAACATCAGTTGGTTGAAATGCAGAAAGAAATAATATATTGGTGTATATAAACTTCATAAAATAAATAAAATAACATTTTGAAATGGATGGATTGGGGAACTGACCATTGACCATAAGCGATATCAGCAATGCCTCTCTAGATATTGAAAGCAGAACTGTCTGCAGTAGTAAGACCCAAACATCTTTTTAGACAAGTTAATTTATCAAAGACTTAACAAGGTTCTGAGACATTCTCAGAAATCACTGTTATTTTACAGTTATCTATTCGAACGTGAAATGTTATGTTGTATGAATAAACGAAGGGGATTTTACAGTGATATTTGGTTATTCTTTCATTTCCAACTTTCGAGTGATCAGCATTTGAATTGCATGCAGCTTACTGGGCCTTGATGTATTGTATTTAAGTTGTAGGGGTAATGGGGTGTAGGGTTTTTGTGAGGTTACCTTTGTAGGACTGAAAACGTTACCTCTTATCTGCATCATTGATTGGAGCGTCCGGGACACCAAGCTACAAAGACTTGCACTATAAATATTTTCGTTGGTCAGATTAAGCTATATATTGACAGTAAGCTTAGTTTGGTGTGAATGATATTTATTTTATAATTAATTATATATTTTATGGAGATAAAAATAACAAAAAACAACCACCATAGACACGATGTAAATAATCAACGATAAACAATCGTAAATGATAAAAAATTTCGCACCATTCTTATATACCGCCTAACTTTCGTGGTTCCTGATTTTCCAATGGCCAGATTTTGACATCAAATACGAATAAAGCTGTCACCGATTTCCAGATATCACATTCACCAAATAAAAAGCTGTAGATGTCTCGAAATCCAGGTTAAAAAATCTAAATGAACTCTGCACTGGGCAAGGTTTTGAATGACGGGACTCAGCGACGCCAGATGAGCGAAACTAAATATTCCAACAAAGAACACTTTGGGTAGGACGGATGCTGAATGATCACCAGCACCAACTGGTGGTATTTATAGCAATAGCTATTCATAGTCAGGAACCGGAGAATATTAAGCTTTGTCAACATTGTCTGTAAGCTTCTCAGAATTAGCAAGCTTTTTATCTGGTTCCGGAATGCTTTCATACATATTTTTCAATTTTGGTACTGGAGGATAAAGTCCTGGAAATGGAGTCATTTGACTCTTTAGTGCCTCTCCATACTGGGCTTCCATGCTCATATGATAGTGGTATAGCGTTGCATAGTACTGTGTTACGGCATGTGGTGGCATTGGCGGGAAACCTGGCGTGCAGCCATATGCTAAATGTGCGTTCCAATGAGGATAAATCTCAGAAGGCTGAAGAGTAGCTGGTTTTGGAGGTGTGTGCTCTGGTGATAAAATTATTGGAGAAGTGGCTTTGAATCCCTTTACTGTGTCCCTTGTACATAGATTTAAAATGGTATCATCGTCAGGCGAAAGCGAAAGATGTGATCTATTTTTGGATATCGGACTAGGTGTTTCAAACGGATTTCTGTACCCATCTGACATCTGGTGATGATAATTGTAATGCATAGATTTATAATCGTCTGTAAGGTTTGAGCACTTGACACCGGGTTTCGGGGCATTTTCATCTGAGGAACGCACTGAAAATGAACGCTGTCGTTTCGGACTGGGCGAAAGAAAATCACTATCTTCTATCGAATGTTGACTGGTACTTTTCGTGGGTTTCTTAATAGGACTGCTTGGTTGAGTTCTGTGCCAACCCGGTGGTGTTTCCAAAAGCTCGATTCTGCTGCTTCTTGTCGGGGACGTATGTGGACTCGGCGCATCGAACTCGTGGGTATCGATAGAGATGCGTTTGATGCTCTCTTCTCCCTTTCTCTTTATATCTTGGAGTACCTGCATACTTGGTGTCATTGTTTCGAATGGATGGCCACTGGAAGAGGGGTACTGATAACACGACCTTGATGACCGCAATCCAATCAATTCTTGATTAGCTTCTGGTCGCGCTTTTCTTTGTCTTGCTCGTCGATTTTGAAACCATACCTAAAGATAAAGTGATATATATTAAAAAATTGCTAATTGTGACATAACTGTTGGATACTTGCATTATGAAAAATTTGATTGAGACGTTTGCACCATATTCGGGCTGTTCCTGAAGCACATACATTATAGGAATCGGTTTATATAAATCATAAATGTAGCAATGAGAACAAAGCAACAGGGCATCCTAGACATCATCTTCACAATGTCAAGCTGTTACGAATTGCGTCTTATAAGAAGACGCTCCAAAGAGTGTTATTTACGTGGTAAATTTTTAATGGCAAAATCCATATTCCTGACAACTAAAAATCGACAATTGGTTTGTCTAAAGATGCGCTTCCAGTTGATATCGACGACTAGTAGGTAGTATCGCAAATGTGTTTGTATCATATCTTAGCAGAACCGTACAAACCTGCAAAGAACGTTCACTAATATCTAACGATGTGGATAGCTGCTTTATTTGATCTTTATCTGGGAAGGGGTCCACTACAAACACGTCTTCCATTTTCTTGGTCTGGGTTGGACTAAAATATGACCTGATTCTTTTAGCACGACTTTTGACTTCTGAAAAAAAAATATAACCAAATACACTTTCCTTGAAACGAGCGTGTGATTCATCTAGTCTGTATCCCGATAAATTCTGTCCCAAAATGAAATGAAATGAATGGAGCTTTACGTCCTAATCTTCTGCACCTTGTGGGCTAATGAAGACGGGCAACGCCATGCAGAGTGCCATGAGGGAAATGTTTGCCAGGACAGCGGCATTAGCCTGCTCTTTTTTGATTTCCAACTGTCAAGGGATCTTTAACATTGCTTGATAAAGACGAAAGAATCATCGTCGAAACGTCGCAAGTTATTTATTAAAGTAATTGTTATCCATATAATTGTGTTCGTGTTGATCTTTAACGTGCACAGCCTGTAGCACACGGGGCCTCGGTTTATTGTCCCATCCGAACGACTACACGCTTTTTCCATTTCAGCCCCTCTTACCTGCATCAAAAATTCTGTCCCAAGTGCATGCATTATAAACATGTATAAGATGTATGAGAAATTACAACTTGGTAGATGTATGATTGACTAAAAAATTAGAAGATGTTTGAGAAATTACAACTAAGGGTATGTATGATTGACTAAAAATTAGAAGATGTATGAGAAATTATAACTAAGGGCATATATGATTGACTACAAATTAGAAGATGTATGAGAAATTACAACTTGGTAGATGTATGATTGACTACAAATTACAAAGATTTGAGAAATTACAACTAAGGGTATGTATGATTGACTACAAATTAGAAGATGTATGAGAAATTACAACTAAGGGCATGTATGATTGACTTCAAATTAGAAGATGTATGAGAAATTACAACTTGGTAGATGTATGATTGACTACAAATTAGAAGATGTATGAGAAATTACAACTTGGTAGATGTATGATTGACTACAAATTACAAGATGTTTGAGAAATTACAACTAAGGGTATGTATGATTGACTACAAATTAGAAGATGTATGAGAAATTACAACTAAGGGCATGTATGATTGACTACAAATTAGAAGATGTATGAGAAATTACAACTTGGTAGATGTATGATTGACTAAAAATTAGAAGATGTTTGAAAAATTACAACTAAGGGCATATATGATTGACTACAAATTAGAAGATGTATGAGAAATTACAACTTGGGAAATGTATGATTGACTAAAAATTAGAAGATGTATGAGAAATTACAACTTGGGAAATGTATGATTGACTAAAAATTAGAAGATGTATGAGAAATTACAACTTGGGAAATGTATGATTGACTACAAATTAGAAGATGTATGAGAAATTACAACTAAGGGCATGTATGATTGACTACAAATTAGAACATGTATGAGAAATTACAACTAAGGGCATGTATGATTGACTACAAATTAGAACATGTATGAGAAATTACAACTAAGGGCGTGTATTATTGACTACAAATTAAAAAAGATTAGAAGCGGAATGTCACATTCAACATTTTCCCATCTATTTCCCTCTCCGCCATTTTGAATTTTGTAAAAACTATACACTAAAATCTAGAGAAATGTGCCCCTTATAGGCTTTAACGTATCTGATAGTTAATGGATTTAAGTAAATTAAACGCCTAGCTGTAGAAAAATGTGTTTCCTACGTATTCTAAAGGTTTTAACTAACAATATCGAGCCATTATAAAACACCGAAACTAGGTCAGACTGCTTAATTAATGATTAGTACTATCCGTTTTTCATTAACCCTTTTAAAACAAATTCAGTTTGATCAAGAAGATACATAGATATAAATGTTATACTTAAGAAATAATTTACGTTTTTTTATAATTAGCATATATGAAAAATATGGAGATGATATCTCATGTATGGTCCTCGATATTGTGATGTAAGATAATATGCGTTAATGAAACAGCGAGAGGAAAATGATATTGATCTTGAAAACTAATTATTTCCAACCTAGCTAATAACCATTTGTGGTATTGTATTGTTTTATTGTTGTATACAGATATTACATCGGATGTTTAATCAGACTGATAGTTATTAACTAACTTTGAACCTTTACATTTTAAATGAACAGAGGTTTATAAAGAACTCGACGAAATCTATCTTTTCTTAATTCAGCTTACTTGTTTTTTTTTTCAAATAGTTTATTGTAAAAAAAAACATTTAATTTTCTAAGAGTAACCTATTGATATGAAAATAAGACAGTATGCTACCTCGTTCTAACGTTTCAATCTTCATTCTTCATGTAACATGCGACGTGGTAAAGCCATCTGATAACCTATTTTCATAACGTTTCGTAAAATTTAGTGCCCTACGTTCTGATAGCAAAGTCATGTTGTTAGATTTCTGATCTAGAGAGAAAATGTAATGGACAACTGAATGCGGTTCATGTATTTATGTTTTATTATGATTTAACTGTGAGTTTACCGAGCACTCATGATAATACTGTCTCATGACACCAGACAATTCGACCCAGAGACCAATCGGCAAATGTTTTAGTAAAGACTATTCGATCTGTGTAAGAGGACAATATGACAGTTCCAAGACACCAATGTTAAAAACAACTTGGACCAATGTTAAAAACAACTTGGACCAATGTTAAAAACAACTTGGACCAATGTTAAAAACAACTTGGACCAATGTTAAAAACAACTTGGACCAATGTTAAAAACAACTTGGACCAATGTTAAAACAACTTGGGCCAATGTTAAAAACAACTTGGACCAATGTTAAAGACAATTTGGACCAATGTTAAAGACAATTTGGACCAATGTTAAAGACAATTTGAACCAATGTTAAAGACAATTTGAATGTTAAAGACAATTTGAATGTTAAAGACAATTTGAACCAATGTTAAAGACAATTTGAACCAATGTTAAAGACAATTTGGACCAATGTTAAAGACAATTTGAACCAATATTAAAGACAATTTGAACCAATGTTAAAGACAATTTGGACCAATGTTAAAGACAATTTGAACCAATGTTAAAGACAATTTGAACCAATGTTAAAGACAATTTGAATGTTAAAGACAATTTGAATGTTAAAGACAATTTGAAATGTTAAAGACAATTTGAACCGATGTTAAAGACAATTTGAACCAATGTTAAAGACAATTTGAACCGATGTTAAAGACAATTTGAACCAATGTTAAAGACAATTTGAACCAATGTTAAAGACAATTTGAATGTTAAAGACAATTTGAATGTTAAAGACAATTTGAATGTTAAAGACAATTTGAATGTTAAAGACAATTTGGACCAATGTTAAAGACAATTTGGACCAATGTTAAAGACAATTTGAATGTTAAAGACAATTTGAATGTTAAAGACAATTTGAACCAATGTTAAAGACAATTTGAATGTTAAAGACAATTTGAATGTTAAAGACAATTTGAATGTTAAAGACAATTTGAACCAATGTTAAAGACAATTTGAACCAATGTTAAAGACAATTTGAACCAATGTTAAAGACAATTTGGACCAATGTTAAAGACAATTTGAACCAATGTTAAAGACAATTTGGACAAATGTTAAAGACACCACGTTACGAGAACATTGCCTCGTCTGGCTTCATCAATCCAAAGGAAATCTGTGGACTAGATCGGTGTATAGAACCTAGATTCGGGCATTAAAATAATTAAGTACTAAACCTACCTTTAAGTCTTGAAACCTGTTCATTTCTGTCCATGGTCACATTCAACAAACGTATCTCCGTCACGTTGATCTCTTTCAAACAACACTCGGTATGCTATGAACTAGATTAGGCTAATTTTCAATTATATTACAAAAAATGTCGTCCTAGAGCAGTAATTAATGTCACTTCCTTTGTCCTATTCAATCATTAACTAAAACCTCTAACAATGGCCTGTCTATCTATTGTTTTCACTGTGTGTCCCTACAATGCCAACTAGTGAAGTAATCTATATAATTAATTGGAAATATATCGGGAGTTTTAATTCAGTCGACTTTAATTAAGAATATATCAGTAGATATTACCACCGCGCCAAGCTTGTAATGTAATTGAGATAACTCCAAGCTAATTAACATCAATGAAGCGATGATAATGAACAAAGAGCGTTAATTGATGTGTAACCAGTAATTACTGTGATTGACACATTAATTAATATTCTATTATTTTCAATCCAGTAGACTAGATCATTCCAGTACTCCATTACATGTTAGGACAATCGAGACTATGGTAATTCACCAATACTTCTCAATAGTCAAGTATGATATTGTATTTGTCGACAGATAAAATCAATTGTTTCTTCATTATTAACCTTAATTATATTGTTTACGTCCAAAAACCAGAATTATGATTCATAAACATCAAGCTAATATTTATTTAACCGCGTCGTACATGTGACGATAACCTAATGTGTACTTCATTTTTCTGGTACCCTACACCAGGCAAACCGCTGACCAGTGACGGCGTCATTGTGGGTAAAAGAGAAATTCCCCCTAAAAACAGTTTGATTGTTTGTCTTTTTACCCAAAATCTATTTTATTATGCTCAAAACGTCTCAGAACCTTGAGCTTCCAAAGAGCTGCCACATTTTGAAATTCAACCTCGACAGTTGACCCCCTTTAACTCAGCATCACACGAATCTTTATCCCAAATGCACTCCATGGACTTATTTGTAGAATAGGTATTCTCAAAGGATCTTGGGATATCCTAGAATCACTGCGTGAAGATAAGAACCTAGGATATCCTAGCGTTTCGAGAATACGTAGCCTGGTTTTTTGGTTTGAACAATATTTATTTCTTCATGAGTATACATGACATATAATACAAAAATTATACAGTAGAGTCGATCCAGAGCATAAAGCTTATATTAGTCTGTTTCGATCGTATCATAGATGTGTATAATAGCAGTTATAACTCTATGGACCGTATCTATATACAAAATAGTCTACATTTACAGTAAAATAAAATTTACCATAGCAGCAAGCAAAATAGTTATCTTAGTAAAATAGGTTTCAAGAGAAGCATGAGGAAAAAATCTAGACCGAAATGTATTCGTTGGTATAAAGAGTAAAGCTGATTCTAAAAATAAGATTTAGAGACCTGGACTCGTATTCTAGAAATGATCTACTTGCTAGGATATCCTAGAGTCTTAACTGCTAACACTGTTTCTAGGAGATCCTAGCGATAAGATCGTTTTGAGAATACGTGGCCTGGTTTTTGATTGCAGGTACCTATATACGTTTTCTATATCAGTTCAGTTTCTTCTGGAATTGAGTTGAATTTATCAATGTCATTTTTCCATGCCCTGTTTTGACTTGAATGTATTCAGTGAACGTGGTCACATATCCTGGTAGTGATTTTCAATTGGATTGGTGAAAGACGATGTGTGAGGGAGATCTGAAATGCTTAAAGATGAGACAGCTATAACTCTTGAAAAAATACTTGTACCATTATACCTTCAAAGGATCAGAATAAAACAATCCGAATTATTATTTTTAATTCGTTCCCCTTTTACCTTTTGCAATCTGGTATTTCAAACTACTATGGACTATCGATATGACTGGTGATATCCCAGTCAACCCCTGAGGAGACCCACCTTTCCCCAACATCAACAACAGTATTATGGCAATAGGCAGCATTATCAGGCAATGGACAGTATTATCATGGCAATGTGCAGCATTATCATGGAAAACGGACAGCGTTATCATGGCAATGGGCAGCATTATCATGTAAACGGGCAGCATTATCATGGCAGTAGGCAGAATTATCATGGCAATGGGCAGCATTGTCATGGAAACGGGCAGCATTATCATGGTAATAGGCACCAGTATCATGGCAATAGGCTGCATTATCATGGTAATAGGCGCCAGTATCATGGCAATAGGCTGCATTATCATGGAAATGAGCAACATTATCATGGTAATAGGCGCCAGTATCATGACAATAGGCTGCATTATCATGGAAATGGGCAACATTATCATGGCAATAGGCTTCATTATCATGGAAATGAGCAACATTATCATGGTAATAGGCGCCAGTATCATGACAATAGGCTGCATTATCATGGAAATGGGCAACATTATCATGGCAATAGGCTGCATTATCATGGAAATGGGCAACATTATCATGGCAATAGGCTGCATTATCATGGAAATGGGCAACATTATCATGACAATAGGCAGCATTATCATGGAAATGGGCAACATTATCACGGTAATGGGCAGCAGTATCATGGTTATAGACACAGGTATCATGGCAATAGGCTGCATTATCTACCACCTACTACAACCTAAAGCTATTACCTAGAATTACCAAGCAGAGAAATCCCTGGATGCCAAGTTTTTTTGAGTAGATTACGACAAATGATTATTGTAATATATTTTTAATGATGAGTGAATGAAAGATAACAGAATAAAACAATAATGTTGCAGTTATAATTCATCAATTAAGCATGGAATACGTAGACAATTTATCAGATATCTCTGAACTTAAAGTGATCAAAACGTAACAAAGACCACTAAAGCAATGATTTAAATAATGATTTGATATGATTACATGGGACAATCAGTCATCAAAAATCATAACAAAGAACAAATTTGAATTTCAAAATATAACAAATCGAATAATAAGTACATGTTACTTGTATATCTATATTTGCTTGGAAAACTATACTATGATTCTTACACGAAAGAAGGCAATTGACAGCCATTTTGAATCACTATTCGAAGTTTAAAAACTGCTGTAATATTTCAACAATTCCTTCAAATCGAATTTAAAAGCCACTTCTATATCTCTGATATGATATGAAGGCTCAGTTGAAGGCGTATGAAAGTTAAAAAGACGATTCGTTTTTGTTTTGTTTTGAGACTTATAAAAAGACATATAGAAATAGAAAGTGAAATTAGATTGAGGTATATTTGAAGGAATTATGCGATTTTCTTTCATTTCTAGTACTTTTGAAGACTATTTATATGCAAGACCAAAATCAACACGCGCAAATGACGAATTTGTCCGTTTAAATCAACGCTTGGCTTCAAGTTGCTAAACGGGCACGATGTACAAAACACTCTATATGTACATAAATGTTACGGTTATAAATTCTGATTATAAATATGAGCAATTAAATCCATCGAGGTATATTTAGAAGCAATATCACGGGATTTTTGACTAATCTGGTCAAAGCGCACCAACCAGCCAAGTACACCAGCCAGCCAACCGCACCAACCAACCAGCCAAGCACACCGGCCAGCCAACCGCACCAACCAACCAAGCACACCAGCCAGCCAACCACACCAGTCAGCCAACAGAAAGTCAAAAATGGATCGTAAAGAAATTGGTAAAGGGAGGGAACAAGAATAACAACATTCTTTTATCACAACAATCCGTGGGGGCAACCACGGATATTTTACTCACCAGGCGGCGCGCAAGTACTAAAGAGGATTCCAACATGGCGTACTACAGATGTCAAAATGAAAACTAACACTACGAAATATTGCTGTGTTCCCACTATAGCCAATCCATAGTCCATGAATTCCCCAAGAATGAAAATTTGAAACTTATATGGTGGGTCGAGAATCTCATAAATTGCTGGTTTTCTTCCACCTGTGAATTTCACTCTAACAGGATTCTGATCTTGATCCACAGTCTACGTAGTACCTCTCGTTACGGTTGCAGGATTATATGACCTCGAATGTTCGGTTATTTAAAATATTCGTGGTTCCAGAATCACAATTACAGACCTTGCCACGATCAAATCTTCAGCCCACAGATCACCTTTCTATTGATTTTACAGCTCTGCACTTCCAACTCGGAGCTTATTTTCGATAAACATTTTTTTACATATCGAACTTAGCTGTTCTGTTAACAGTTTGCAACTGATGTCTTATCGATGTCGGCGTTCGAGATTCACATGATACTCATAATCTAAACTGGTTTACATCTAAAGCTTTGTCAGTGTATCGATTGGCGAACACAACAAGATACTAGTTTACTCAAGTTCCACGTTCCGGACGAAATCCTTTGTGTCTGACGTCAAAATCGACGTTCAGTCAACGTCTAGGTTTTGGTGTTACTATATCGATGATCCCATTGCACTACAGGCGACTGCATCTCGTCAATTGAGGATCAAAATTGAAAATGCTCAAAGTTCACTATATCAACGTTTTCGATTAATTAAGTTTCAATGTCGATATTGTTTACACAATGTGCGAAGATGATTGTTGAGATTTCGGCGGATGAGATTTGCTTTTTAAACTTTTTTGAAATGCTCGAGCAGGCTGCATCATTTCCTTTAACTTTACAGCTACCTGTAAGTAAATCATGGAAAATGTGACTTAAGTCAAAACTAGCAAAAAACTATTATTTCGCCTACAATCTGTCAGACCATTTCTCGAAAGCAACTTGACAATCAGTTACCATTGGCTGGATGACAGACGGGGCCATTTCACCTCTGACCCATGTCACTCGTAGCGACCTCAGGACTAGAAAGCTGCCAGTTTCCCTCGTATATTAAACGGATATCGCTATATTGTAAATATGATAAGTCCGGTTGTTTCCGTTCATCTGACGCAATGTCTATATTTAGTATCAGAGCTACAATAACAAAAAGTGTTTTAATTCTATCTACGTCGGCCAATCTCGCTACGACTGACCATAGCCTCTTATGAAAATCTTCTTTAATTGTTAGGCGGAAGTTACAACCGCGTTACAAAATATAGTTCTTCAGATATTAGTTGCATTACATAAATTTATTGTCACATGACCTAATATTTGTAAGTAG
Source organism: Lottia gigantea (assembly GCF_000327385.1). Taxonomy (NCBI): domain Eukaryota; kingdom Metazoa; phylum Mollusca; class Gastropoda; family Lottiidae; genus Lottia; species Lottia gigantea. The sequence goes on from NW_008710397.1 coordinate 772,868, forward strand.
TCCGATTTATCCGCCATCTGCATACGAGGTTATTGTCAGGCGCAGCGAGAATGGTCGCCGTAGATACCATTGAGCACCTCTTTCAGTTTGTGAATCTGTGGTTACTGGATAGTTAATAATTATTTTACATGTACCATATTTATACAACCAACTATCATTCATGAAATAAAACCTATTTCGTTTAAGCAAATCTTTAAATCACACAGTGATTGACCGTGCCAAAATCACTACGCTGTTCTAACCAATCAATAACGACCTTTAGACAGAGTTATCTTTCTTGCCATTTTCCCGGACAAAATGTCAGCCTATAATGGCCGAGTCAACTCACGAAAACTAACGAACATTGGCAAAGGTTGAGCTGATTGGACCCATGTATAACACAGTATTAATATAACTGCCATTATTGTTACTATCATTATCATTTCATTAAATAAATCATTATCATTATTATTATCATTGTCATCATTAATTTACGTCTTTATTTTTACCTGTTTAGCCGATGGGCGTAGTTGAGGTTTTTGACACCAGCATTCTACTATTAGATCTTTATATTGTGTTATTAAATCAGATGTGTCTGGTAATTCTGGTCTACCACCACCGACAACAAATTCTATTATCTGAAATACAAAGTCGACGAAAAGGGTTAATGAGGTGGAATTTTCAGTACCAAACGAGGCATTGGTGTATTGTCCCTTTCAAACGACTATACACTTGCCACTTCCGACCTTTATCATAGTCAGGGAAAACAGGTTGTTGGCAAATCTCAAGGTAGTATCTCTATCTAATGCGGAACTGAATGCCAGAGAAAGAAGAACGTGTCGATAAATAAATCGATTATGAAATAAAATGAAAACTTTTTCTAAACTTTCTATGTGTATCGGGGACACTGATAGCATCAATTTGCACCATTCCAATTTTCATTCCGACATCTTGCCATTCCACTAAGATGTCGAATTGCAAAATGGAATGGTGCAAATTGAAGTTATCAGTGTCCCCGATACACATAATATTTTTTTAGAAAACTCTTTACAATCCCTTTAACATTAATAACTGATATTATTAACACTTATTATTAATCCATAAAAAAATAGTATCGCACATGTACCGAAAGGAAATATTGCTTATACAAACAGAAAATAACGGTTTTACTTCTTACAATTCGGCCACGGTAGGAACTGACGTTGACACTGCAGACATTATTTGGCAATATTTTGGATTTAATTATGTTCTGAGACTGACAGAAAATCCATTTTAATTTGCAAGACATTTAAAATAAACTAAAATCGCCTTCACATTGGAGATGCCATAGTTTCTAAACGTAGAGCAGAATATATAACTTCATCTCACCTCTTCTTCTGAACTCAGATCTTCAAAAGGATCTTCACAAACTATTATCTCCCAAAACACCATTCCCAGTGAATAGACATCACATGATGGTGTGAAGACTGAATTATTGTCACCTTCGTGAACTGTTGGTTGTGACAATATTTCTGGAGCAGTCCATCGTAACATAGCTGGACACGCACTATACTCTCTCATACCTGAACAAACAACTAGTCCAACTATTCGGTCATCTTCACAATGTCAAGCTATTACGAACTTCGTCTTATACCTTGAATGCAATAGCCAATATTCGTGTATCCCACAATGCAGCAATTTGATAAGATTGCATGCCAGCAAATACAGCCAATCAGAGCCCCCGACAGAAAGACTGTAAACATTATGGCTTATTATTTATAGACTTACTTTAGAGAGCTCTGATTGACTGTACTCTCTAGCATACGATCCAATCAAATCCCTCCATTTACAAACTACCTTGGTCAAGGTATAAGACTAAGTTCGTAATAGCTTTACATTGTCTAATCTAAGCCAACGAAAACCAAGACTCTTTTTATAACTAGTTCTAATTATTTTTTTTATAGTTATCACCGCTCACCCTTTTCTTTTTGCTTATTTTATTACCAGTGCTTTTTTGAGAGTCCATTGACAAAAAACTTCAATTCAAATAAGATCGCAAGGCCAATCAGTGTCCAATGGAAAAAAATAATACATGGAAGATGTTTTCAAAGACTTACAACAACAATCGTCTTGTGTACATTGTTCTCTCATTGGTTGTATTAATTTTGTTAATCCGAAATCTCCAACCTGAAACAGTTATTATAATGCAGAAAAAAAGGCGACACAAAACCAAATTACTGATTTCGGCAGTGTTTTAATTTAATATCGAGGGAGCGATGGATATTTACCACGCAAAGCAGTGGCTCAACTACCATAGGGATTGGTTAAACCAAGTACACGGGCCCCCATTTCCCAGCCTCTCCCCCTAAAAACAAATCCATGAGAGCATTAAAATTACAAGGGAGAGGGTCCCAACTCACCTAAGTCCACGGGCCCCCATTCATTTAGTTGAGTCAATGAGGCAAACAAGCCATAATATAAAACTACCCGACCTTACTTAGCTACCAGACTAAGATCACGAACATAGTTGACCGCCATGTAAAAGGCCGACTGATTTTGTCTGGCGTAGTGATTTCAATGGTGATCAACTGTCCGTTATTCCTATTTGAGAATGACATTACGAACAGTGTTAAAGAAGGTTTCCCTTATTTTCATTTATGAAAATGTAAATGCTAATACTTATATGAATAGAAAGTAGAGGTGTTCTAATGACTTGGAAAAATATCAGTTTGTCTCACATGTGCATAATTAATTCATAATTAGCTAAATTAGAAGAGAATTACCAGCAGAATTTCAATGAGTGACCGATCACAAGGTTTTTGTTTATCCAGATTGTACATACATGGACATTTATGATTGGTTAAAACTCTTAATTATATGCAATAAGAACATAATGATATGATTAAGAATACATGATAATTCATTAGAAATAGTTTACTTAATTTGACACTAAAAATAAGGAAACCCATCTTTAACATAACATCATACCTTAATAGCATCTTCATCGATAATAAAGATGTTTCCACACCGCAAATCTCTATGTAAAATTAATGGTTTACTGGAATGAAGAAATGCTAAACCATCAGCTATCTGAGTACACTGAAAATATAACCAAACACTTCAGAATCTATTTTTGACTATAGAGAGAGTCCCTCTCTAACATAAAAATTTAGACATTTTCATTTGCTCCGCCATATTTTCTTTAATTTCGAAAACGACACAGTCACAGAAGACATACAAAATGTGGCTTTCTACGCATTGTCTAAGCTTTTGAGCATTCTGAACAATCTTTTTGCAAATCCTGCCAATATCGCGCAGTTATTTCATTTGCCCACTCGATCTTTTCGTTCCGTTTTTTATTGGCTTATATTATTAATATAACCTGGTGACCTCTGCTTTAACCAATCATAAATATTCCCTCTCCAGCGCTGGGATTTTTTGTGAGAGAGAAGGAATTTGATTAGTTGAACAAGGGGGTCACCAAATTAGTTCAAAGAGTTACTGGGACGAATGGTCAAGTGGCTCGTCTTAACTGAAGTACCTATATCAAATGTAAAAGCTATAAAAAAAACGAAACGAAAGTTTGGTCTAATTTTAATAAGACTGTGTTCTTAACGAATAAACTTACAATTTTGATTCGTTGAGGCCAGGTTAATTGGTGACCTTTAACCTTTATGAAATCTCTCAAACACTCTCCATCGACATGCTCTGTTATAATATAAGGTAATTTACCATCCAGACATAATCCAATAACCGTCACGATTAACTTATGACGTAGACGACTGAAACAAAGACCGGTTTACGTCTAATTGTCTGATGGTGCATCGCCTAATGTGTTTGATATCGGGAAAATTTTGTCAAATGAAAGGAAATAATAGAGTTTTACGTTCTATTTTCAGCAATTCTGTCAAGAAATCAGTATTAGCCTTCACTGTATGGCATCATGCGCGCCCCTAAATCTCAGTCTCTCTAGACTGTGTAAGCATGCGTCCCGACGAAGAACCCAGCAGCTACCATACGTTAACACTTTAACGTCTTGCTAATGCCAAGAATGGTTTTAAATTCGGCACGATGGTTGGAACTGATTTGTTCTCTACATTGATATGTTGTTAAACTAACTCCGCAAACCTTAATTTCCACACTTCTTCATTCATGTATTCCATTGTTTTGGCAGTGACTTGGTTTTGATGAACATTTAATATAAGTCTTTTAACTGCAACATCTATACCATTCCATTTAGCAATATGTGTATCACCAAATAAACCACCACCTAATCTGAACAGAAATATAACACATTACAGTCGTGAATGCGATTTGTATACGAATTCGACTGAACTTTGGATTAAGAGGGGCTACTACCACATTTTTTTTCACATCCATTCCAGGGGTGTCAAAATTGGCAATTTTTGTAAATAAAAGAGTGTAATCCCGAATTGTATGCCATTTGAATTTGAAAATTAGGAACAGGTCAATGCCAATTTTCTTGAAAACCTAAGTTATTATTCTTGTTTTTTCAAATATCTCGCTAATTCACATCGCTAGATATTCTTGTCGTGTCATTTGACAATCGACTATCAATGATTTAAAAATAACTCAACAAAGCCAGTAATAGATAGGTAATGTAATAATAATTACAAATGATTTAGATAAAACAGACTGCATTCCTTTTAAGGTTTATAATCAAAGAGACAGACATTGTCATGTAAACGCAATAGAAAGTAATTTCACCTGGTAATGTTAGGGGAACATTTATATTTATATAATATCTCTTATTTCTTTATAAAGATGGGTTTCCTTATTTCTTTAGTGTCAAATTAAGTAAACTATTTGATTAATTAGTGTTTCTAATGAATTATCATGTATTCATAATCATATCATTAAGTTCTTATTGCATATAATTAAGAGTTTTAACCAATCATAAATGTCCATGTATGTACAGTCTGGATAAGCAAAAAAAAAAAGACTTTTTGACTTTTATTGATCAGTCACTCATACGATCAATAGACAACCTGCCTTACATATGTCGAACGTCGACATTTATCCCCCATTTCCACAGAAGATGTCTTTAAAAGGATTCATATCCGAAACGTGTGTCGACGGTATGATTTTAATTCTAATCAAAAGATATTTCAAGTACCTTTGTCTCATATCCAGACTATTTAAAGCTATCACCGAATCATCTAAAACTGGTAGTAATTTTTTCTTCAGGGATTCCTTCGGTTCCCAATCACTGTACGGAGATGGTCTGTTCATACTGCCTCTTCCGACAGATTTGATGCCAGATTTATCACCAGGGCGCCGTGCATTAGGATCAGCTAAACCCAGACCTAAAAGATGAAATGTCAAAATTATAATCCAAATTTCTTTGGATAATCGTGATCAGTCAATATTATAAATACCAAAGTTTCACGATCCACGTGAAAGCACTGCCGAAACTCGACAACTTATAAATACAGCTAGGTATTAGCTGCTTTTTGACTTAGGGAACCAATAATATTCATAGCAACTCTGATGGGACGGTGAAATATTTTCTAGTTTTTAACATTACCTGGTAGTTTATAATAAATCTCTATTTGTGTTCGTTTGATATAACACAAGGCACCAATAACAGCCGCTAGAACTAACAATCCTAGATTAGTTAATACTACTATCAATAATAACCTCTTATCTCGTACTTTCTTTAACTCTTCTAACTCTGAAATATACCAATATACCCCATAAACATACAGAACGATAGTATTGAAATAAGATGATCATACCAAATTACGTCAATGGTATGCCTACCATACAAAAGATTTTAATGGTGAACCTAACATGCAAAACATGATCCGATCTCAATGGTATACCTAACATACAGAACATGGACCATTCTCAATGTTATATCTAACATACAGAACATGAACCAGTCTCAATGGTTTACCTAACCTACAGAAAATGAAAACATGAACCATTCTCAATGTTATACCTAACATATAGAACATGAACCATTCTCAATGGTTTACCTAACATACAGAACATGAACCAGTCTCAATGGTATACCTAACATATAGAACATGAACCTGTCTCAATGGTTTACCTAACATACAAAACATGAACCGGTCTTAACTCAAGATTGAAATGAATTGCAATGCAAGGTGTCTGTTCAAAGAGTAACTTGTTTCTGACCAGTGTACAGGAAACTCGTTAAGATTCCACACAAACATCAAAATAACCAAACACGTATGATACTTTTTATACGCCCAAACATTAATGTGGGCGTATATAGTCGTGGCCCCTGTCTGTCTGTCTGTCCCCCTGTCTGTCTGTTCACAATTATTTGTGGACAAGATAGAGAGCTGGTTTCTTGATGGATTTTGACGAAACTTGGTGTGAGTGTTTGTAATTACCCAAAGATGAACCCTACTGAGAATCAGACGAATCGAAAAATATTTACTATGAGTTATTGCCCTTGTTCTTGAATTGTAAGCCGTAAACAAAACCAATGAATATGAAAATTTCACTTTCAGAAACATTCATTTACTGATAACTCTTGTCAATCTCCCGGACAAATTAGCTGCCATTACAAATGTGGGCGTATTACGATGGCATCGCTATTTTTTGATATCGCATAGACTGATTACTTAAATAGTCTGAGCATAATATAGTAATATAATATGTGTTACTATCTTTCAGTATATACAATGGTTCTCTCATACGTTAAGGCTTAAATGAAGATAACATTTTTTTTAACAATATCGTATCCATAGACAGCAGTCAGGTTGTGACCGGGCACTATAATAGTTTCATGTGATCAGAAGGATGGCACATAGACACAATTCAAGATTAATAGGTAGTAGCTTATAATCCAACCATCAATTTTCAATAGTAGCACCATAATCTGGTCACATTTTTGTTGGAATTACATACCGATCACAAGCAATGGACAGGACAAGTTGTTAGCTTGAATGCGTTTGTATGGTTACATCTGACACATAATGATCGTGATCTTGAATTATATTGCGTTCAGACGACAAGGCAGAGGTCATTATACCATTACGCATGCGCATCAAGACATAGGTAATAATAGCGAGAATTTGTTTAGACGAATGCGCACGCAGAAATATGACATATCGACTGAATGTTAGCCAGTAGCGTTCAGACAGCAAAACTACGCTGACTTAACTTTCCAAGCCAGGTTTAAAGCCACCTCCGAAGTAGTTGCAAGTTAAGGCAGCGTAACTTTGACGACCTCGAAGAAAGGTTGATAGTTAAGCTGTCTTGACTTTTGTCGTCTGTGCGCACCGTAAGTCATCTTTCTTCACAACTGAGAATAATATATATCTCTTATATACAGGTTGCATGCCTGTTTTTAAATTGTTATATTTCTATTTTGGGTGCACTAGAATTTACTTTTAGTTCACCTACCACAGATCCTTTAATTCATATCATCTTATCACAGCCTCAACAAAATTACAACCGATAAAACGAAGACGAGTGGTAATAAATTACCTTTTTTTAAAAGCATTAAATTGCAATCGATTTATTTATAACATAAACTTGATCTTACTTTGACCTGACGTAAATCATAATTTTACATAATCTACTTTCTACATTCAGGTGCACATCAACTAAGTTGACCTGAGTAAATTTGCACTATCCCATTATGTTTCGTTTTAGGTATCCGGATTTCTAATTCCACAAAGAACACTACAGATATTTCATTCGTTCATGCTACAAGACTGGTTCACATTTACCTTATCTTAGCTAGGTTCAGATATCTTAATTTCTGATGCTTTATAGAAGTAGGTTCAGATATCTTAATTTCTGATGCTATATAGGAGTGGGTTCAGATATCTTAATTTCTGATGCTATATAGGAGTAGGTTCAGATATTTTAATTTCTGATGCTATATAGAGGTAGGTTCACATATCTTAATTTCTGATGCTATATTGGGATAGGTTCAGATATCTTAATTTCTGATGCTATATAGGGGTAGGTTCACATATCTTAATTTCTGATGCTATATAGGGATAGGTTCAGATACATCTTAGTTTATGATGCCATAAAGGGGTAGGTTCAGATATCTTAATTTCTGATGCTATATAGAAGTAGGTTCAGATATCTTAATTTCTCATGTTATATAGGATTCGGTTCAAATATCTTAATTTCTGATGCTATATAGGGGTAGGATCAGATATATCTTAGTTTCTGATGCCATAAAGGGGTAGGTTAAGATATCTCCATTTCTTATGCTGTATTGGAGTAGGTTCAGATATCTTAATTTCTGATGCTATATAGGGGTAGGATCAGATATATCTTAGTTTCTGATGCTATATAGGGGTAGATTCAGATATCGTAATTTCTGATGCTATATAGGGGTAGGTTCAGATATCTAAGTTTCTGATGCCATAAAGGGGTAGGTTCAGATATCTTAATTTCTGATGCTATTTAGGTATAAGTTCAGATATCTTGATCTTAATCCATCATCTTGCTTGCTGATGCTACAGCCACTTCAGATATCATAATATTTCTGATAAAAATAGACTGATTACGATATCTTTCTTTCTGATGCTATCTTTATAACTTCTCATATTTTGCGCTTTTATGCTACATAAACCTGTTCTGAGTCTATGGCGCACCCGTCCCTTAAAAAGCAAATCTAATACGGTTTAGTAAACACCTAATATTGAGATTTGACCAAGGAAATTGCATTATCTGTCAGATAGGTCCGGCTATAAATTCAAGTTAAAATGAGACCAAAAAAATTTGATAAGAAATTTAAACCTACCAGGTGAAGCGAAACGCGTGTTTTGTATCAGTTTTATTTGTTTATTTTCCTCTATGTACCTTAATGTACTTATTTATTTTTGTTTATTTAGTGAACCATAGTATATAAGTGCCCTTGTTCTTATTCTTATTTTCATATTTAAATTCAGAGTTAGAATAATATCCTTCGATTCTTCTGTAAATAATGAAATGTTTAAAGCATATATAAATGAGATATAAGAGCTGTAAATTGTAAATTGATTAAAAATATATAGCAAAACACAATTAACATTAAATTCCTCTTCTATAATGATACAAAATATTTTAACATTGAAACAAAACGCAAAGATGATACTTGGCACAACAAAACATTACACTCCAGACTCTCGACTTGGGGTAGAAATAGGGGGCAGGCAGACTCAATGGCGGGATAACTGTCGAGGCTGAATTCAAAATCCGTCGACTCTGTGGAGGCGTAATAGTAGCAAGCATCTCACTGTATATCTGAGAGAATTCTTCCAATTTCTTTTCTCCAAAAATTGAATTGATTTGGTAAATTCTGACATATATTTTGGGGCAAAAATCGATTTTGCCTTACTTTGGACGAGATTTTGTTTAACAGAATTGTCTTGCTTGTACGGATTTTTATTACACGTAATCGGAAATATTTTGATTTGCGACCTCATGATTCAGAACAAAAGGACGTACACGAAGTGATAAATCTTTCTTTACCAATAGACATAAGCCAAAAAGAAAATGTAAAAAGGGGCTTGTAACAAAATGTTTCGTGTCCTTACATAACATTAAAGACGTATCAAAAATTTATGGTTTATATGCCCGTATTAATGTTATCTACAATGGTATAAATTATGCAAAGACACATTCTTACCAGTAGAATTGGTAGTGTGATTTGATGAAATTGGTTCTAAACAGCCATCAGGACAACAGCACACATGGTGTAAATTTGCTTCCTACAAGCATAATTAAAAACATCATATCCATTGTCTGGCAAGCAGTCTAATTAAAATTTGACTTAACTTCCGTTCGTATCTTATTAGTTTCGTTTCGAATGTTTTATTAACTATTAGCTTTGTACGTAACCACTACAGTAAGATCTAACAATGTCCTTCTGAATTTTTCATTCTGTTAACTTTTGCTTGACCTCTGTTTTAACCAATCACCTGTCTGTCCTTTCCAGCGACGAAATACTGTGACGCGAACAATAGGTGCCTCCCGAGGCATATTAGATTAGCTTATCAAGTCCGCTAGTCTCACACGCCCCGGAATGCACCTATTGTTTGCGTCACATTATCACTTTCTAAACGTGGTCGAAGTATTACTTTCAGACAATTGTTTAAGAGGCTTCTCAAGTAGCATTGTCAGTGAACAACCTCAAAGCAATGTTTTATTGACACAGTCAATACTTCTGGGTCATTCTAGAAAATTGTTCAAGAAACATCTTGAGTACCAATATTGTGATGTTTGTGGTATCACTAAGTGAAAATTCGACGTCGTTTTCGTTTGGAATTGTCGAAAACATACTGGCAGATGTGACGATGGTCTTCGTATAACTGAATATGAGGTTATCGGAAAGAACGCAAATATCCGTTCGATTATAACATACATAAATTGGACAATTCAATGTTTTGATATCTCTTGAAATTGGGCATTATAATTTTAACAATTTGTTTGGTTTCACAAAATAAATAGCCAATTATACTTAAATTTCAGGATGAAAAAAATGAGATAAGATCAATCAAAATAATTAAATTTCCATAGGCTTCTTAATAAAACATACACTCACCACTGGGCCTTTTCCCATTGGACTGGATATTTCAAACAAGGCTTCATCAGTTTTAATGCGACTTCTGTCACAAATTAAATTAATAAATGTCAATCGATTCCGCATTGACCTGAAATAGGATACATTTTGTTTTTGAGGTTAGCTTTTTTTAGGTTTAAAATAATTTCTTTCCAGTCTTTGAAGACAGAAAATTTAATAATGCGTCAATTAAGGTGAAAACTTACATTGTGTCATATTCGGCAGAAAATATCTTGTGAGTTAATAGTCTAATCAAAATTAGATCCAACTTTCGTTTCGTTTTTTTTATTAGTTTTTATTTTTAGTATAGCCACAACGACCGTACTCTTGAACATTCGTCAAAATAACCTTTGACATAACCTGATGACATCTACTTCAACCAATTAAATTGCTCCAATCTCTCACAAAACGCCAACGCTGGAGAAGACTTAAATTTGACTGGGTTGATGAATGGCCTGTGGCCCCCTTGGAAAATTTTGTGGCTCCTAATAGGTCACCTCCTCTGACGTTTCCTAGAAACGCCACTGTTTTAAGAGGGGGGGGGGGGGGGGGATCCATTTTTTCTACAGTGTTCCCAAGCAAACGTACTACAGAGTTAATTTTGAGTCATCCACTTTGAACATGACACAATTTGTCTTTTAATAGTGAATAACTTACTTGGTGCCTTTTAGAACTAGTTGTATGGCAGTTTTATTGTTGGCATCGTCCTCTACCATCTGAATTCTGACTGATCGTTCTATACCCAACGTATAATAATGATGAGATATACCATCAAAACCAAATATACACATCTACAAAAATTATAACAAAATTATATCATCGGACGAGACTTTACTTTAATCCAATCAAAAAAATATTAAAGATTAATGGGATGCAGCCCTTGCTGTTGACTTCGTCACTCGGCGTTATTCTAAAAGAAATTCCTAGTTTGAAGGAATGATACCATTATCGTACATTTCTAGTACTTCTTAAGATTATTTACGTATACATCTACTCAAGTCTAAAATAAACCTTTCAAAATGGCACATCTGTCCCTTTAGGGAAGATAATAAAACGACTCTTTCCTAAAAGAAACCATCCAACCATTCGAGGCCACAAGATAAGTCCTCTTCCAATTTCTCAATGAGGTAACTATACCACCCTATGGCCGGCTATATATTAGAGAGAATAAAACCGTCTGATCATCAAATCTAATTCACACAAATATATTTGTATATCAAAACTTGTTTATTACAAATAATTAGAGCGACTAATATGGTAAAGATGATGTGTATCTCAAATAGCTGAAATCAATACAGCTGCGTGAACAAATATGTCTTAAGGACACAATATCAAAAACAGTCCTAGGCTTGAATTCATTTACCATTAACTTTCTTCCCAACTCTTCAATCAGTGATGGCGCCACATGCATTTGCAACCCCCTTTCAGACGCTCAATGAGAGGCCTGCGTGTATGACGCTCCCACAGAGTTTCAGCATTTTGAATTTAGTCTCGACAGTTGCAGATTTAATGGTTGGTTGTTAACGTATGCTTCCAGCGTAAGCTGATATCGCAAACTAGGTAGTTGTTGTCGGAGTAGTTGAAAGTTGGGTTTTATCAATCAGTCTTCAGAGGATGACATCTCCACTGTCTTCCATATGACTAGTAATTTCAAAATACATTCTGTGAATTGATCATATTGCTACATGAGAATAATATTGTACCCTGAGACAAACAGCTATTCTTTTTATGCTTGGACACGTTTCAAGATGTACATAAATAAATTGTTCTCGACTATAACCACAGAAATGTTCTAGTCGTTTGCCATATAGCTACAAATAAAACATTTCAGAAACCTAATGGGGCTCAAGTCGACCTTGCGATCGACCGAGTTTTTGAGCCACTGAATTGCCAACGAACGCTTGCAATTGGTGGTATCGATCACTAGATTTAGTCTACCAAATCGCTTCAACAGCCAAAAATTCGCATTTTCCGCCAATTGCTCATGCATGTTTGTAATATCTGAGGTCTATTTTCAACTATCCCATCCACTATCGCTCATGTCGACTGATTTTAATTTAAGAAAGGTGTAAAAGAACTTACCAGGACAGAGGAGCAACCGTCACCAAATCCGGTGTGGGGATCTTTGGGTTCGTTATAAGCTGTACATGGATCAAATGTATAATTCCACAATTGTTTTGATGCAAAAAATCTGTAAGGAAAACACCAGATATTCAAAACATGCATAACTGCTAATGTCCGGCCATGATTGATTAATAGCCCCGTCAAACAGGAGTTGCGTCCCTACTTAACTGCTACGGTGATGAAATATTAGCTCAGAGCATGTTAAGGTCACCATAAAGCGCTTAGTATAAGCGCGGAGGAAGCGTCAGACATCAACGACCAAATCAACAGCACAGACTAATCCAATTTGAACCAATCCAACTACCAACTACTAAGACTACCAACAACTACCTAGTTCGCGATATCAGCATCCGCTGGAAGCGAACGTTAACTTGTCATCAACCAACAACTACCTAGTTTGTGATATCAGCATCCGCTGGAAGCGAACGTAAACTTGCCATCTACAAACCAAACCATTGTTGCCGAGTCAATAATCACCGTTTAGATCGCGACAGAACCGAGAACGTCTTTAGACAATCGTCGTAACATCTCCATAAACGCAATAAAAAATGGACCATGCCTATAGATTTTCATAGAAATCGCAGGTTAATAGCGACTATTTTAGAATTTATAGTTTTAAGGCATTTTTTCTCGCGTCTTCTTTACGCTAGTCGCCATAAGATCACAAAATGACGCAGTCTGGTTTGACGGGGCTATTATGCCATATCATTATGTATCCAATGCATATCTTGGCTATACGAATCATTTCAATCTGAGAAGTCAGTATAACATTCTGTTTACATGTTGTTTTTTGGATAGTGTTGGCACTGTTGCGTTATAAGGAATGTTACATTAAAGGGACTGTTAAGATGTTTGCTAAATTTTCTGTTTATCGAGGATACAGATATCATCAATTTACTTACACCAATCTTATTTTGAATCATACATCCGTGGTTCTTGCAAGTGTTTTACTTATCGCAAAGGCCTTAAGTGACGTCATCAAACACTCAGTTATAGTGGAAGTACAGGAACCACAGACGTCTGATTGAATTGAAGATTTGAATGGTGTAAATTGATGCTATCCCCGATACAAAAATAAATATAAAAAGTTTAGAAAACCTTTTTGCAATCCTTTTAAATTAATTAAAGATAACATATGCCTAATCATCTTTTGGACTTTTTTTTACTACCCTCTCACATACGCTCACTGATTTGAATGCATAATTTCCGTCCGTTGACGGCTAGTTTCTACTTATCATACAATCCTGGGTCCCAGTCTGGGGTATCTGTACCTCTTTTTGTCAATAAAGTAAAAAAACAAGAACGACGTGTAACAAAAATTGACGTATCTGTGTACAATGGGAAAAATAAACAACTGACACACACTCTCCCTTTAAAGAGTGTTATTCAATATCTTGTACTCTCGACACAGGGTTCATTCCGATTTAGACAAAATCCTAGTAAATAAACAATCCCAATTTGTAGTGGGCCATTGAACTTTTAGATCATATCCGTATAAGCATGACAATTCCAATAACCATAATCTCGTCTAAATTATGGCAAAATCGGAAGTAAAATTTGTATAGTAGTGGACTCCTCCATGTACTATCAGGTTGTTCGGACAGAATAAGCACTTCTCATAACTGATCTTACATGCTCTCTATATTGTTCATCTATTGTAGTGGACAACCAATCAGCAAACTTAATGACACAACATGCGTACTGACTATATGAATCAATTTCAGATGGTTTACTATCCAATTTCAGCATCCATTACGCAAACTCTCAACTTATTTCGTTTCATATATTACTTTTAAGAACATGTTAGCTTTAATATTGTACGGAAAATTTGTTTTTAGAAAATGGAACGCCTAAATATCAAACTAGGTCAAGTAATATTAAGTGGTTTAATGACATATTTACTACAGAGAGAATACAAGTTGAACTTACCTGGCATATCCATCGTTTCTTGTTAAGGGCCTGAGGTTAATTATTCCCCCTGTTTTAACCCTGACTTTACATGCATCGAAACCATTCACGTCCCCATTACCACTCACGCTATCTGAAAATGGTCTCTCAGTCGCTATCGATAACGTAACGGGGCCTTTTACTCCAAATAACACAATTGATATAATGACAAATACAGACATTCTCAATGCACATCGATGTACATATGAATATAAGCCCTTTTACTGATAAGAAAACAATATCACCCTCACAAATACAATATAGTAAACTAGATCAAATCATTACAGCTGTGAATTGTTAACACTCCAATATGATTGGATAATACTTGACCAAGCTTTTACCTAGCCACACCTCTTACACAGATTTGTATGTTTTGTGTTAAAGTTGGTTATGTATCTACAAATAGCATACGAATTACGTAACAGATATATATATAGTAATGATTACAATTATTGTACCACAATTAAGTCACTTGTGTATTTAATCCCCATCTCACAGAATGTGAAGGAACGTTGCGTCGGACAAATGATTACTGGTTCACGCTTTGCTAGACAGGTATGACAATTGTTATCGGTAAATTATAGGTAAAAAGTTCAATGAGGTTTTATTGTCTGAGCAAATGAAAATGATCGATATTTTTTAAAAGAATTAGAATATCATCCTCAAAATAGTACTAATAGTCTTAGATTGGCTTTGTATTGATAAAAATATAATTTTTTATAAGTTTACATTGAAAAGAAACACAGAGAGAAATGGGAGCGAATTTTCAACCATAAAAGTCACTATGCAAAATGAAAAATCTACAAGTGTGGAGGGGTGGGGGAGGGGGGAGGGGGGTGAAGTCACTCGTTGTTTGAAGATCGCACAGCGTGAGTATCATTGGATAGAACTCATCTTTAAGTAAGTGCATGGTAGACCTAGTCTTGTGGATCACTCTTAAGTGATAGTATAAATGTGTTTATGAAAAGAGCTGTGCCTTCTGGTGGAAACAATTAAATGTGTCTCAGACAAAAGAAAAATTTTTCTTGTAAAGATAGCTTACCAGGCAAGGTAACATACGCCCACTTTCAGCATGGTTTTAATCAAAACGTCTGAAAGAACGGCAACCACCATCATAGAAAACATTTAACATTTCTTGTTTTCGATAGGCCTCTTTTTAAAGTTATAATCAATGTTTCCGTCCAAATATTAGAGAGTTCACAAGCTAGAAGTCAAATAAGGTAAAAAACAAAGAAATTTTAGCAAATCAATTACTACTAGTTTGCGTAATCAGCATCCGTTGGTAACAAACGTTAACTTGTCATCTACCAACAACTACCTTGTCTACGATGTCAGCATCCGTTTGAAGCGAACGTTAACTTGTCATCTACCAACAGCTACCAGTTTGCGATGTCAGCATCCGTTGGAAGCGAACGTTAACTTGTCATCTACCAACAACTACCTTGTCTACGATGTCAGCATCCGTTTGAAGCGAACGTTAACTTGTCATCTACCAAGAACTACCAGTTTGCGATGTCAGCATCCGTTGGAAGCGAACGTTAACTTGTCATCAACCAACAACCGTAGTGAGGCAGGAAATATAACAAAGACAATAAACAACATTTTGAATCAAAGATTATCAAATGGTTTGTAGACAAAATGTTACAACCTGAGCATTTAAGTGGGGTGTGAATATTGAGGCAGCTTAATTCAACATGATTACCTCCCCTGTTATAGGTTTAATGTACGTCTTTGATATTGAATTTTGATTTCCACCTTAAAATAATTTTACCACGATAAGCATGCTTTTCACACACGGGATAGAAGTTTGAACGAGATGTACTCCCATACAAGCTTTGAAACGAACTTTGTTTCAAAATGAGCATCCTTTACATAAAAGAAAACATTACGTCCTCGTTAGCCCATAATGTGCAAAAAAGTAGGACGCAAAACTCCATTCATTTCATTTTATTTTTGAAAAAAAAAACATTTGATTCAATGTTGGTTGGTTGGTAGATGACAAGTTAACGTTCGCATCCAACGGATGCTGATATCGCAAACTAGGTAGTTGTTTGTAATCGTAGTAGTTGGTAGTTGGATTATTTAATTCATGGCTGTTGTAGGTTATTTATATGAAAAATGTTTCAGAATGAAGTAAAATATGTTATTGCCTTGAGAAAAATAAAAAAAAACAATTTCAAACAAACTTGCTAAGAAACTTAATCCTGTTAACACATCTTGACGATCGAGATGAATTTTCTTTGACTTACAAGACGTGAATTCATCATTTGCTGTATTCCAATTGTTCGATGTAATTGAACTTTGACTCCGGAAGTTTATAAAAACGTTTAGATCTAAAGATGAAATACAGCAAATCCAAGTGTAAATCAGCGTCGATGATCGATTAATCCAAGGGGATGATAAATGCCAAAAGGTTTTTCCAAGGACCAGTTTTTGAAACGGGATCATGGAATATCAATCGATCGATCGAATTGTGAAAGTCTTGTAACCTTAAATAAGTCATCTTTGCCCATTATTCCAGTCTTCCAGCTGCAAATGGGTAAGGATATTATGGGAAAGATCAATGCAAAGAGATTGGCTATGAACAAGCTGGTAAAGATCTAAGCTTTTTATTCTTGTAAAATAATGGTTGTTTCTTACGTGCTCTTTCAGAAAAGTAGGACATAAAACTCCATTCATTTCATTTTTCTCGTGCTCTATTTCTTAGTTGTAAAGTGTTATAATTTTCTTTTTTTACTAGCAAATATTCTCAATCATTTACACATTATAACATTTTATTATCAACCAATATCTTAAACACATAAAAACAGGAATGTCCAGAGATCAATTGTTTTTTTCTGCATTTCTTTAGTTCATGGCAATTTGAAAGGTTCATTGAAAACTATATTATACAAAAACTAAATGAAAGATTTATAATATACATACAATTTATTACATTTTATGACATGCGTTCAAAGAATTTTCAGTCGGCAAAATACATTCATGAGCATCTGGTATACATTCCAATATAATTAAAAATTAAATAGACTTTTACGTCGTTTGACTGTGCCGACGAACTAAATCGTGCTTTGTGATTGTGCTGGTCAAGTTTTCTGAAATTTCAAGGATTGCTGATATCGAATGAGAAATTGTAATGATAATGATAATTATCTTATAAAGCTAGAATTAAAATTAGATCATAATATCATTATTTTTTTTTGTCGGTCTCCGAAAAATAAGAACGAATACTAGTATTCATTATTTTAATTGACGCGTGCAGGGCGGTGCTTAATAAACCGTGGTAGGACCTATAACAAGTTGAATTCAAGTTAAATGCCTATCTCACTGGTCTGGAGGCTTGTTAGTGACCAGATGGCGACTCGAGTTTCCGCTGATTGGTTTCTGTAACGTCTCATGGAAACTAACCGGGTCTGCGATTAACCGGGTCGTGAAGGTTTTGAAAATTATTTCAAGTTGGAAGTTGATGTTTATAAATGCTTATCACTTTCATTCTATATTGGAAGTTAATGTTTGTATATGTTTATCACTTTCATTCTTTATTGGAAGTTAATGTTTATAAATACTTATTACTTTCATTCTATATTGGAAGTTAAATGTTTATAAATACTTATTACTTTCATTCTATATTGGAAGTTAAATGTTTATAAATACTTATCACTTTCATTCTATATTGGAAGTTAAATGTTTATAAATACTTATCACTTTCATTCTATATTGGAAGTTAAATGTTTATAAATACTTATCACTTTCATTCTATATTGGAAGTTAAATGTTTATAAATACTTATCACTTTCATTCTATATTGGAAGTTAAATGTTTATAAATACTTATCACTTTCATTCTATATTGGAAGTTAAATGTTTATAAATACTTATCACTTTCATTCTATATTGGAAGTTAAATGTTTATAAATACTTATTACTTTCATTATATATTGGAAGTTAATGTTTATAAATGTTTATCACTTTCATTCTATATTGGAAGTTAAATGTTTATAAATACTTATCACTTTCATTCTATATTGGAAGTTAAATGTTTATAAATACTTATTACTTTCATTCTATATTGGAAGTTAATGTTTATAAATACTTATTACTTTCATTCTATATTGTAAGTTAATGTTTATAAATACTTAGCACTTTCATTCTATATTGGAAGTTAATGTTTATAAATACTTAGCACTTTCATTCTTTATTGGAAGTTAATGTTTATAAATACTTGGCACTTTCATTCTATATTGGAAGTTGATGTTTATAAATGCTTATCACTTTCATTCTATATTGGAAGTTAATGTTTATAAATGCTTATCACTTTAATTCTATATTGGAAGTTAATGTTTATAAATGCTTATTACTTTCATTCTATATTGGAAGTTAATGTTTATAAATGCTTATCCCTTTCATTCTATATTGTAAGTTAATGTTTATAAATACTTATTACTTTCATTCTATATTGGAAGTTAATGTTTATAAATACTTATCACTTTCATTCTATATTGGAAGTTAATGTTTATAAATACTTATTACTTTCATTCTATATTGTAAGTTAATGTTTATAAATACTTATTACTTTCATTCTATATTGGAAGTTAATGTTTATAAATACTTATCCCTTTCATTCTATATTGGAAGTTAATGTTTATAAATACTTATCACTTTCATTCTATATTGGAAGTTAATGTTTATAAATGCTTATTACTTTCATTCTATATTGGAAGTTAATGTTTATAAATGCTTATCCCTTTCATTCTATATTGTAAGTTAATGTTTATAAATACTTATCACTTTCATTCTATATGGAA
>NW_008710397.1:792314-793259 GCF_000327385.1 Lottia gigantea
CCTTCACAGATTATTATACCGAATACCGAAACTGATATAACTTGATTTTNTTTTATAAAATCATGCTAAAGTTTAATATCATCTTTCGTATTATGAGACTCGTGAGACAGAAACTTGAGGCATACAATATGTTTAACGTAATGTCAGCGAAAAAATGAATGTACAGAAAATAATAGCTTAGAGTATGAGCAATTGAATAATAATAACGTATATAACCGAAGTGTATTTTATTATTGCTTTATACTGAAATTCACCGTAGAATCTTATCTAGGTCACTTTCTCAGTGTATGTCGGATTCGAACAGTGTAATGTAATGCAATAGAATATAATAGAACCATTTTATAATCTTATGATGTGAAATTTGAAATGGGATGGAGGACGCGCCACTGCACATACTAAAAACAGCATTCGACGTCTAAAGATAATTTAAACCAAGAAGGCCACCCCTAAATAAATCTGTATGCTTTGTATTCTTTTTTATTATTTATAGTACATGTTTCTTGGTTAGCCCATTCCAACGATGCTATACAAAATGCTTGATATAACCAACAACCACCTTGTCTACGATATCAGCTATTTCTGGAGTAGGATGTCAACTTGTCCTCTACCAACAACCACCTAGTCCATGATATCAGCTATTTCTGGAGTCGGATGTCAACTTGTCCTCTACCAACAACCACCTAGTCTACGATATCAGCTATTTCGGGAGTCGGATGTCAACGTGTCATCTACCAACAACCACCTAGTCTATGATATCAGCTTTTTCTGGAGTTGGATGTCAACTTGTCCTCTACCAACAACCACCTAGTCTACGATATCAGCTATTTCTGGAGTCGGATGTCAACTTGCCATCTACCAACAACCACAGAGTCTATGATATCAGCTATTTCTGGAGTCGGATGTCAACTTGTCCTCTACCAACAACCACCTAGTCTACGATATTAG
>NW_008710397.1:793309-871373 GCF_000327385.1 Lottia gigantea
TAAATGTTTATAAATACTTATTACTTTCATTATATATGGGAAGTTAATGTTTATAAATGTTTATCACTTTCATTCTATATTGGAAGTTAAATGTTTATAAATACTTATCACTTTCATTCTATATTGGAAGTTAAATGTTTATAAATACTTATTACTTTCATTCTATATTGGAAGTTAATGTTTATAAATACTTATTACTTTCATTCTATATTGTAAGTTAATGTTTATAAATACTTAGCACTTTCATTCTATATTGGAAGTTAATGTTTATAAATACTTAGCACTTTCATTCTTTATTGGAAGTTAATGTTTATAAATACTTGGCACTTTCATTCTATATTGGAAGTTAATGTTTATAAATGCTTATCACTTTCATTCTATATTGGAAGTTAAATGTTTATAAATGCTTATCACTTTAATTATATATTGGAAATTAAATGTTTGTAAATGTTTATCACTTTCATTCTATATTGTAAGTTAATGTTTATAAATGCTTATTACTTTCATTCTATATTGGAAGTTAATGTTTATAAATACTTATCCCTTTCATTCTATATTGGAAGTTAATGTTTATAAATACTTGGCACTTTCATTCTATATTGGAAGTTAATGTTTATAAATGCTTATCCCTTTCATTCTATATTGTAAGTTAATGTTTATAAATACTTATTACTTTCATTCTATATTGTAAGTTAATGTTTATAAATGCTTATTACTTTCATTCTATATTGGAAGTTAATGTTTATAAATACTTGGCACTTTCATTCTATATTGGAAGTTGATGTTTATAAATACTTATCCCTTTCATTCTATATTGGAAGTTAATGTTTATAAATACTTATCACTTTCATTCTATATTGGAAGTTAATGTTTATAAATGCTTATTACTTTCATTCTATATTGGAAGTTAATGTTTATAAATGCTTATCCCTTTCATTCTATATTGTAAGTTAATGTTTATAAATACTTATTACTTTCATTCTATATTGGAAGTTAATGTTTATAAATACTTATCACTTTCATTCTATATTGGAAGTTAATGTTTATAAATACTTATTACTTTCATTCTATATTGTAAGTTAATGTTTATAAATACTTATTACTTTCATTCTATATTGGAAGTTAATGTTTATAAATACTTATCCCTTTCATTCTATATTGGAAGTTAATGTTTATAAATACTTATCACTTTCATTCTATATTGGAAGTTAATGTTTATAAATGCTTATTACTTTCATTCTATATTGGAAGTTAATGTTTATAAATGCTTATCCCTTTCATTCTATATTGTAAGTTAATGTTTATAAATACTTATCACTTTCATTCTATATTGGAAGTTAATGTTTATAAATGCTTATCCCTTTCATTCTATATTGGAAGTCATGCATTTAAACATACTAATGATGTTCTCTATGTTCAATTCCCATCCATTTTCAATCCAATACGTCCATTCTTACATTACGGTATGATACGTTTTTCTTTTAAATTCTGAAAAAGAAAATTTGAAAAAAGAAATGGGAAAAAGAAAAATACTTCCACCGTTCTAGTCGTGAAGCTGAACACCTTCCTCATCTCGGGGTACTATTGAACGCTACCATTTTGTGATACAGACATAGCTGGTTGTTGAGGTCATGTTAGTTTACAGTGAAACGCTCCATTCAAAACGTTATATCATGACGTCGTTTAATTTCCTTTGATCTGTGCAATATGTATACGTGTGGGAGGCGCTTAACCGTGGTATATAACTGGTTGAATTGAAGTTGCACGTCTTCCTTTGTAAATATACTATAGAGAGAGGGGAGCGATTGAAGTTTCCTTCACAGATTATTATACCGAATACCGAAACTGATATAACTTGATTTTTTTTTATAAAATCATGCTAAAGTTTAATATCATCTTTCGTATTATGAGACTCGTGAGACAGAAACTTGAGGCATACAATATGTTTAACGTAATGTCAGCGAAAAAATGAATGTACAGAAAATAATAGCTTAGAGTATGAGCAATTGAATAATAATAACGTATATAACCGAAGTGTATTTTATTATTGCTTTATACTGAAATTCACCGTAGAATCTTATCTAGGTCACTTTCTCAGTGTATGTCGGATTCGAACAGTGTAATGTAATGCAATAGAATATAATAGAACCATTTTATAATCTTATGATGTGAAATTTGAAATGGGATGGAGGACGCGCCACTGCACATACTAAAAACAGCATTCGACGTCTAAAGATAATTTAAACCAAGAAGGCCACCCCTAAATAAATCTGTATGCTTTGTATTCTTTTTTATTATTTATAGTACATGTTTCTTGGTTAGCCCATTCCAACGATGCTATACAAAATGCTTGATATAACCAACAACCACCTTGTCTACGATATCAGCTATTTCTGGAGTCGGATGTCAACTTGTCATCTACCAACAACCACCTAGTCCATGATATCAGCTATTTCTGGAGTCGGATGTCAACTTGTCATCTACCAACAACCACCTAGTCTACGATATCAGCTATTTCTGGAGTCGGATGTCAGCTTGTCATCTACCAACAACTACCTAGTCTACGGTATAGGTCCCTATTGGAACCAGACGTCGACCTGTTATCTACCAACCAACGGTCTAGTGTTTTGGGTTTTGATTTAAAGCAAGGACAAATATAACGATACTAACCTTTTCTAATAAATTTCGGTCTACGGTTATGGTAATGAGAGTGTATAATTTCTTTAATTCGATACTTGTAACATTATAGATTAAACTATTCAAACCATCGTAGGCCATTCTTTTTGCAGCCGACCTCAATAAACCAAATCTATGATACAAATTGAAAAACCAGCTGACCAATTGATCCAACGCTTTCAATAGCATAGTATATCCACGACATCTGACAACTGCTCATGTAACAGATGGTGGTCCAGGGTTTGATATTCTTTACAATGTCAAGATATTATGAAATTGACTGTCTGCAATTTCACAGAATGCAGCCATTGGATAGGATACGCCAGAAGAATATAGTTAATTATAGCCCTTGACAGGCCAACTGTAAACATTATGGCTTATTATTTACGGATGACTCTGATTAGCTGTTTTCGATAACATACAATCCACTCAAGTCATTTCATTCAGAAAACTTCCGTGATTCAAGAAAGATGCCTTTTCTGCCAATTTAAGACTAAGTTTGTAATAGAAAGGGACTTGATAGACGATTGGTTTTGAAAGTACTTTCTGATTTTCTTTAGCCCAATGAAAAGCGAAAGTGAAAATGGCAAGTAAGCCTCAGTTCGGATTTTACTACTTCGAGTTGCATTGTCTTTTCATCAGTGGCGCACCAGTGGGGAGCAGAGGGGGCAATTGACCTCCTAGAAAAATGGTTTGCACCCTTAAATTTACCCCAACTTCATCTTTAACAAATCAAAAAATATGATTTTTAGACGTTTTTGCCCCAAAACATGTGTCAGAATGCACAAAATCAATTAAATCTTTCGAAATTTTCTTAGGATATCCTTCTCAGACGCCCCATGAGAGGCTTGCGACAAAAAAGCGTCCACAGAGTTACTGCATTTTGAAATCAGCGTCGACAATCCCCCCCTCCCAAAGAGTCAGTCTGCCCCCTATTTGTACCCCCAGTCTCATTTTCATTAAAATTTTCATTTTAGAATACTAACCTATCTTTGCCATCAGGGTTTGTTGGATCTCTGTTATGTTTAGCTGAAGCATATCTTGCTATTTGGGGCGACCTTCGTACAAAATTGAGACCTTTAGTATGTAGCCTATTAATAAAGATGACATGATTTGTCAATGAATAAATATTGGCCCCATGTGCTACAGGCTGCGCACGGAAATCACAACAGAGCAGGCTAATGCCGCTGTCCTGGCAACATTACCTCTTTGTACCCTGCATGGCGTTGCTCGTCTTCATAAGCCGACATGATGCAAAAAATTAGGACGTAAAACTCCATTCACATCATGTAATATTTTTCGGTCAGGCTATAAAAAATCACAGCTCAGTAGCACAAATAACGTTCACAAAAGCCATACCTTATTCCTTGATCGTCGTCTTCCCCTCCCCATCCAAAGTAAACATTGGGAAAACCATTAATCATTTCATAATGTTTTCTATTGAAGGCAGTGATAGCACCATAATAAGTAGTGTACGGTAGCCTTAAATAATAAAACAGTTAACAGTTGTTTTGAGATTTCTTAGAAGCATACATTCAGCGTACTGTCGGCGGTCATCATTACTAGAAACACGGTGACCGACTAATTCCATATCCAAATTAGAAGTTTTCAGTCAACTCTCGTAGTAATGAATAGCAATTGTTTTATATATCTTTTCTGTATTCAGAGTCTCAAGAAAAAACGAGTCGCTAAAAAATTCTCGTTTCTGAGACTAAGGTACGATTGGTCAAACAGATGGCAAACCTGTAAGATGGAATAGAAGATGCTTATAAGAAATTATCTAACTAGATCTTCAAATACCGAACACATACCTAAAACCATATTTTTCAACTGCAACTGCTAAATGTAAAGGCTTGTCGCCACATCGATAAATATTTTTATCATTTAATAGATATGTATCCACGTCGTGCAATATAAAACAATCATAGCTATCTTGTTTTAATGCTTCTGTAAATCCAACATTTAGAAGTAATCCTCTATTAAACGTCTCGTTATCGCCCTGTAAATAACAGTGACTCATTAAAGGCGTATAAAGTCGTCCATTAAAAATTTTCCTGGCCAGTTGGTGAA
Source organism: Lottia gigantea (assembly GCF_000327385.1). Lineage (NCBI taxonomy): Eukaryota > Metazoa > Mollusca > Gastropoda > Lottiidae > Lottia > Lottia gigantea. The sequence continues at coordinate 798,056 of NW_008710397.1, forward strand.
GCCCAATTTCAGCTCTTCATAGCTTTTTTCATTTTCAAATTCGATTTCCTGTTATTCTGCATTTGAACGAAAGCAAAAGTTCGATAATTTTGTTAAAACCTTCAGTATAGAATAGACATACATTTTGCTCTATAACAGTGGTTCCCAACCTTTCTCAGTCTTCACACCCCTGGAGCAGCCACATGGACCTTTCACACCCAATTTGTTTCATCCACATTTTTAGCATGTGACGATGTGAGGTGCTCTCTCAACTCTTCTCCTACACGAGTTGACCACACCAAAAAAAAAAAAAAAAAAAAAAAAAAAAAAATCCCATGGTTGGGATACGAGGCTCTATAATTTGGCGTTTATTTTGCCAAAATCCTTATGGTAGTTTTCCTAACCTAGCGACGTTAAAAGCTTTGTTTTTGGCATTCAAAACTTAACGGAAATATATGTACTTAAGTTAAATTTTTCTGATAAGTTATTAAAAGACACATTAATCGACATTTTGGTGTATAATTTCTTTGAATTTGAGCGAAAATATTTTCAACAGCTTGCTTATTTAAAGGCATTGCTATACTTAATGTGTTGATACTTTAGTTGATAATAATTCATTAAACCAGTCGAGTTACTCACGACACACCATCCAGGGCCGAGTTTCACCGCCATGTCATTCGAAACAACCAGATCTAACGAAGAATCAACAACCAAACTAACAACACAGAATCATCCAATTTGAACCAATCCAACTACCAACTACTACGACTACCAACAACTACCTAGTTACGAAATCAGCTTACGCTGGAAGCAAACGCTAACTTGTCATCTACCAACAACTACCATCCGCTGAAATCGAACGCTAACTTGTCATCTACCAACAACTAGACTACGATATCAGCATCCGCTGGAAACGAACGTTAACCTATCATCTACCAACCAACCAACTAACCCAGCCATGTAAATTACCTGTTCTATGACGTAAATTGTAAATTCTAATTTCTGCCGTTTTAAAACCGGTATAAAATGGTTTAAAAAATTCAGTAAATGTTTTTGCCTATCCCTGTAAGGAATAATTATAGCCAACTTTTGCGTGGCTTTACAGTCCGTTGGTGTAAAATGACCACCAGGTGCCATATCAGATGTATACAGTCTTTCCTCTAAAGTATTCATATTTTCTTTAAAAGGTCTAAACACTATCACACCAGCTGCAATTAAAACATAATAGTTTTTGCGTTAAAAATTAAAACTTAAGATAAGTTAAGGGGAACATATCTTTAAATTTTGATGTGTCGTTTTCATTAATTTGCGCCCTGTTTATACTTTAAGTAAATTTAGACAAAAGTCACAAAACTGTATTATATCATACTGTATAATGTATTCTATAAAATCATTTATATAGTTTTATATGGCCACATTCATTTGAAATTTTCCATCACTTACCTAAACCTATAGGTGACACTGAACATAGCTGCCCATTTTCGTCCGTGTCTGAAATCGTCGCTGGACTCGTTACATGTTCATTGAACCACATTTTCAAATATTTGTGATATTCAGATATATTTTGTTGGGTTGCAAAGATTCCAAAGAATGTTTTGTTGCTGGCATAGAATGGAATATACATCCCAAAGGACGTCATTGATTTATAGAATCTGACGAAGAAACACACATATAACAGGATTGCTCCAAGAATAGATATAGTAAAAACATTTTTCACATTAACCTATAATATACAAAATATACAAAACAAATACTGTTTAAAGTTAAAAGCATGACAGGGCTTGCTCTGTCTTTTCATGTCACAATGCAATAAGAATATATAGAATGTTGTTAGAATACAGTAAGAATATACAGACTGTTGTTAGAATACAGTAAGAATATACAGACTGTTGTTAGAATACAGTAAGAATATATAGAATATCGTTAGAATACAGTAAGAGACATTTGTACACTTTGTACAGATCAGAATAAGAACAGAAGAAAACCCAATATCAAGACCCTTAATCCTAATTTCTAAATTAAGTGTCTGCTCCACCCTAGGCCTGTACATTTGGGAGAATCAAACCCTCCCCTCTCCGAAATCCAATCACACGGCATTTAAAGTTGCTTCACTCCATAGATGTCTCGATGTAGTTATATCCTTCTGAATATTTACTATACAAGGAATTACCTAATAATTTCAATTACTACCCACAAGATTACCTTCTCGTTTATATTTATTTCTTAGATCTCTCAAAATTAAAATATAATCTCTATATGGTGGAGTTTTAAAATTTTCTTCATATACTATACCATCTAATATTCTAATGATTCGTCCACCAGCTTTAACTTTTTCTTGAATATCAACCAGTGTTAAAACATCTGAACAGAAGATAAAGAAGGAGCCGTTAGATTATTGGAAATATTCTGGAATACAACTTCTTTCATAAATTTGTTATATTTTATCAAACACGCTCCAAGACATAACGTATCTCTTTTAGCATAAGGTTCCCATGCATGTCTGCAAGATTCCTAATTATCTTCGGTGTATTTTGCAATATTGATATCAGTTTTCTTTCTCAAATTCATTGGTAGATTAGATGAATTTCCCCATGTCGCCAAACTAGATTTTTCATGTTGATAGGAACATATGAAATTAATATTTTGCAGATAATTAGAATTGCCAATTATTTGTTTTTGTCTTTTCCATTTTTTCTGTAAATATTCGTCGGTGAATGAATTAGTTAAAGGTAGAGATAGAATGCTTCCAGCTCTTAATAGTGGACATTGTGTTTTGGTTTTGAGAAATTAATGTTAATCTTTTTTGATCTACTTTTTCCTAAACGTTGCAACATTTGATCAATACAATCTTTATCCACAAATATATCTACTATATTCATTAATTTATTATAAAATTCTTCTGGAACACTATCAGTGGGATTTAAATCTGGAAAGTTATGTTTTATTTCTTAGTTTTTCTAAATTAATTAACGTGCAAGAATAAGGAATTGTTTTATTTCTTTTTCGCAATAAGTTTCACAATCCCATGCATATAAACAATCATCATGAATTGTTGGAAAATGATTTAGTTTTAGAGGTGAAACTTGTGTTACTGCGTTATCATCTCTACAAGTTCTCCATACAGTTTCATCGTAATTATCTTCTATTTCGTTAATGCCTAAGGTTTTGTTATTTCTTTTTATAAGACAGAAATGTGATTTATGTAAGTAAAATACCCAATCTAATTCCTCAGTAAATTCTTTGGGTGAAAATGTTTATTTTGGGGCATATGAATTGGAAGATAAGTATTAAATTTCTTATTGAATTCACTGATTTTAACTGTTGTCATAACTCCTTTTCTATTTGATTTTCTAAAATTTCATTGACTTCTTCTATTTCTTTAATGGTTATGTTCTTATCTTCTCTTAATCTTTCAAAAATTATAAATAATATATTAAGCTATGAAATTAAAATTTCTGTTTTCTTTTTATAATGAGATTTCTGTTTTGATGTATAACCTAATGTTATCAATCCACAAGATGATGTTTGAACAGCGGTGAATGCGGCTAAAATAGTTGGGACAATTATTGGAAGCATTAATCCACTAGTTACTGTTAGAATTGTGCTTAATGTTTTGAAAACAGAATCAATTCTACTCCATGTTTTTCTGTATTTGTTGAAGTGTTTTAGTTTTCTTTTAGTTCATTTTGTTTTTCTATCATGTATTGTTGTCAACTGCTTTCCATTTTTAAGGTAATTAAATTAAATGAATTTCTGATAAAGCAAAAGTTGGAAATTGTTTAATATTTAAAATAGGATTCCCAATAAGATGTCCACAAGGCAGTATTTTTTCCTTATCTGTTATAATTATTTCAGGTTTAAAAATAAAAACTTCTACAGTTACTAACGATATTTGTTCTTTTGAATCATTAATCTTATTTAGATGAAGCGAAAATTTTGGTTTTTTAATATTGATTTTTATCGTACAACTACAATAACTTCTATTCTATCCTTACGTTCAATTATTGATGAAAATATTACAAATTGTTTATCTTGTTGACTTTTATGAATATCGATTGAGGTAAACTCTTCAACTGATTTATTAAATAAATCAGTTAAAGAGGTATATTCGTGTGAAAAACTATTATGAAGAAAATATAGTTTTACATATCCAAAGTCTGTTGCTCGTAAAAACTCTTAATTCATATGCCCTTCTTCTTTTTCTGATTCTGCATTGCTAATAATACTTGCTGATGGTGGACTTTCCGTTTCCAATATCATATCAAAATCACTCAATCCAATAAAAATATCTTCTTTATCTTGTATGATTAACATTCTAACCCTTTCTATATATTTTCCACTCGTTTTATTTCAAGTGATCAAGCTTGTTGTTTTCGTCGTTAATTTCTAATTCTTTAGTTTCTACATATTTTGTTTCTCAATATTTTGTATTTATTGTTGAATATAGGTTTTGATTTCGTTATCATCAATGTTTTGTATTTGTTGTTTAATTTAAGTTTTGATTTCGCTATTATCAATGTTTTGTATTTAGTTTAGTTTCCAGATCATTTAATTCCTGTTGAAATGTATCTCATTTTCACCTGGAATGTTATCTATTAATTGTTGAATATCTAATTTTTGTTTTGCAATTTCCTCACCTAATTTAGATATTAATGAAATTAAATTTTGTAACTGAGTTTTGTTCACTACATTGACCAATTGTTTTTGAATAAAACTTATTAAACCTGCTACCTCCTGTTGTAGTTTTTAGTATCATTAAAAAAAATTATTATTTAGTTGACGTTTGAAGAATCCTTTAACATTACTTATTTTATCTTCTAAATGGTTTTTATTCACTTCAATTGAATTTATTTTATCCCGTAAATATTTCCAGCGTGATTATCATTTTGTGGAGATTTTAAATTAGCTATTTCGAAATTGTTCATATCTAATTCACCTTGCAGAGTGTCTCCGATTTGATCCACAAAGTAAGGTTTTGCTTTATTTATCCATGCTGTAGTGTTAGGCTTTTTAGTATCTAAAGGTAAAGAACCTAATCCAAACTTGTTCGCCATTTTTATTAAGTTTAATTTATTATGATTTCTTCAAACTGTTTTCCTAAACTCAACTGATATAAAACCCAAAATGAAAGCTGTCCACAAAACTTTTGTCCTGGTAATCGAATTTAAAATGTTGAACATTTGATTGGTTTATTAGTTAACTTCACTATCCCTTCAGTTTGTTCTAATCCAAAAGAAAAAAAAGTATAAGTTATTTGAAAAGTCTTTGTATAAAGCACAATGATGAACTCCTTTTTGATCGGAAGTATGTATATTTGTTATAGCATAAAATTTACCTTTCTTATATTTGAGATCATTTATTTCATTTCTCATACAATAATAAAAACGGTGATATATTTAACTCATTTTCCCATCTCATAAGTTGAAAGTTTGTGGTTGTATCAGTTCCATATTTATCGAGAAAGATAATCATTTTTAAAAGTCAGTTTTTTGAAGTTCGTTTTGATAAAACCTACCTATGATTTGTTCTTTGTCTTGATCGATTAATTCATATGTCGGAGGTGATGTACTATTTACTTTATCAATGATGAATATTTCGTTTGTCCAGTATCCAACATAACCTTTTTCGAATTTATTTTTATATTTGAAAATACGAACGCGATCTTCAACTTTAAATTTGGGTTTAATATTTAAATTATTTATTTCATTTTCAAAATTATTCATTTTTAAAACTTTTTAGTTTTTCTAAATTCTTTATGAATTTCATCTGCCAATCCCGTACCCAATTTCATCTTTGCTTTTAACAGTTTTATGATTAGAGCCCTTTGCATTTTCTCTTTGAAAGTTGGATTTGGAATATTTTCAAGTTCGATTATCATTTGTTTGTCTGCTTCGTGTCTGAACTTTATGTCTTTTTTTCTGTATAAAATATCATGTTTAAGTGCAGCAGCATCAACTCTATTGACTGGTTCTTCACCTGGTTTGGGTTTATCGTTTTGGTCTAATCGTAGATCCAGCCTAGTACCTGGACCAGTGTAATTATGGCCCGGAAAATGTTCTTCTCTGGGATATTTTGCCCATCGAAAACCAGGAAGAGAGCCCAATGTTTTTTGCATATCTGAACCAAAATAAGTTTTGGAGTGTGTGCGACTATCATTTTTATCCTATATCTTTAAAACCTTTTCCTTTCTTTTCTTCTAATCTCCTGTTTCGCAGTTCTCTTATTAGTTGTAATTCTTTCAACTCGTCAGATTTTTTCACTGCGTCGCTTATACTCTTTCCCGCTTCCGCGACAGATCCTATAGCTTTAGCTTCTGAGGAAATGAGAGATTTATTGTTTTAAATATATCTGCCTACTTTTGGAATTATTTTTGAACCTAGAGAAAATATTGATGAAAAGATACCGTCGCCTGAATAATCTTCGAATTTGTGTTGTACGTGTTTTGAAATTAAACTCATCCTGTTTTTAAATGAGTTAATTTAATGATGAAATATAGGGTGAATAGCTCTTTTTTTTGGGAATGTAGGGTGTATAGGTCTTTTTGTGGTGGGTGGGGGAATTGATGGAATGAGGGGTGTATAGGTCTTTTTGGGGAGCTTTCAATATGTTCGAACTTTTTCCCATGGAATGAAATGTTAGAATATAGTAAGAATAAAGAATGTTGTTAGAGTGCAGTAAGAATATACAGAATGTTGTTTGAATGCAGTAAGAATATACAGACTGTTGTTAGAATACAGTAAGAATATATAGAATGTTGTTAGAATACAGTAAGAATATATAGAATGTTGTTAGAATACAGTAAGAATATATAGAATGTTGTTAGAATACAGTAAGAATATACAGACTGTAAAAAAGTTGTTAGAATACAGTAAGAATATATAGAATGATGTTAGAATACAGTAAGAATATATAGAATGTTGTTAGAATACAGTAAGAATATACAGACTGTTGTTAGAATATAGTACGAATATACAGAATGATGTTAGAATACAGTAAGAATATGCTCAATGTTGTTAGAATATAGTAAGAATATACAGACTGTTGTTAGAATACAGTAAAAATATGCATAATACTGTTAGAATACAGTAAGAATATGTAGATTGTTGTTTGAATATAGTAAGAATATACAGACTGTTGTAAGAATACAGTAAGAATATGCACAATGTTGTTAGAATATAGTAAGAATATACAGACTGTTGTTAGAATACAGTAAGAGTATACAGACTGTTGTTAGAATACAGTAAGAATATATAGAATGTTGTTAGAATACAGTAAGAATATACAGACTGTTGTTAGAATATAGTAAGAATATACAGACTGTTGTTAGAATATAGTAAGAATATACAGACTGTTGTTAGAATACAGTATGAATATGTAGAATGTTGTTAGAATACAGTAAGAATATACAGACTGCTGTTAGAATATAGTAAGAATATACAGACTGTTGTTAGAATACAGTAAGAATATACAGACTGTTGTTAGAATACAGTAAGAATATGTAGAATGTTGTTAGAATACAGTAAGAATATGTAGAATGTTGTTAGAATACAGTAAGAATACACAGACTGCTGTTAGAATATAGTAAGAATATATAGAATGTTGTTAGAATACAGTAAGAATATACAGACTGCTGTTAGAATATAGTAAGAATATACAGACTGTTGTTAGAATACAGTAAAAATATGCATAATACTGTTAGAATACAGTAAGAATATAAAATAAAAATCAAACTTACTTTCAACATTGGAATTAATTTGGATTTTGACGTAGATTTGTATGTACCATCTATTAGGCTAAATGTTAAATAAAGTATAGTATCTTAAGTTCCACTATAATGTTAATTCCAATCTCACGGCTACCAGTTTTACATATCCAAGTGCCTAAAGATGTAAGAGTTGTTCTGTACTGGTTAAGCGTGCATAATACCAATTAAATCAATTCCCTTAGCCTGCATTACAGATCAAAACAATGCTGATACACATGAAAACGTGTCACATAGGTATATAGCTGACTATATATGTGATCAGCTGGGCCAGATTTTATTCTGTGTGCGAACATTTTCAGAGATGCGGTCGATTAGTTGTGATCTATTCCATCAATGAAGTCATTAGAATTCAATGGTTGACTGCCGGTATTTTCTCAATATATGAATCATTCTAAAAAAAAAATGATTCAAAGCTTATATTGAACACGTTGATAGGCTTACATGATAAATGGTGTCACATGTAAAATTGAATTAATTGGCAAAATACTTTTCTGCAGCAGCGGCGACGTCACCCTCCAGGGTACACTGAAGGCGCAGGACGTCGGAGTGGGTTCTCCACAAGAAAGTTTTTTGACTAATAGTATTTATTTTGTGCATTCCGATAGATAACTTCCTTGAGTGGCATTTAGTAATTGATGATATTAACACGAACACAATTATATGGATTACAATTACTTTAATAAATAACTTGCGACGTTTCGACGATGATTCTTTCATCATTGCTTAACAATTACTTTAATAAATAACTTGCGACGTTTCGACGATGATTCTTTCATCATTGCTTGATAAAGACGAAAGAATCATCGTCGAAACGTCGCAAGTTATTTATTAAAGTAATTGTTATCCATATAATTGTGTTCGTGTTAATTCCTATAGATATTTTGAGGTATAAAAAGCATATTTCTTTTTTTCATAAAAAAAATAGTTCGCCCTTAGTAAAAAGATCATGTTTAACAACTGGGACAAATTAGATCACAATACAATCACTGTACGTACAGCGAAGTCCATACTGAGTATACCTAAAAAGGCCTCAAACATTGGATGTCTATCAGAATTATCAATATTTCCCTTACAATTAGATATTTAACACAGAATGATTATGTATTTCAAAAGATTTCTTGATAACTCCACTCTCCAAAATAACCCCTTATTAATTGTAGCTTTTAATGGGGATTTGAACTTGGTTTCAAGTCAACCAAAATTTTCTTGGATAAATGCTGTCTTCACCCTCCTTAATAACTTTAACATTGACCCCAGAAATTTCTCACCCAAACAAATTAAGCTCTCATTGCAAAATTCTTTTCATTCCTTAATTTATCATGATTTATCAACAGCCCCCACAATAAATTGGGAACATACGGTTCTGTCAAACCCTTTATTTCTACTCCAACTCACTATCTAAAGCATATCAAAAATCCCAATTACAAAACCGCATTGACCTCATTGAGACTAAGTACACATCAATTAGAAATTGAGAGAGTTCGGTACAGACAAATTCCTGTTGATAAACGCATCTGCCAACAATGTGATTAATCCTTGGTTGAAGATGAATACCATTTCCTCCTGATCTGTCCTAAATACAATACCCTTTAAAGGGAAAAATATATCACTTCTACCATTTCACATTTAAATATTCCTGTGTCAATTCATGTTCTTTTTGATCCGCTAAATTACAGTTTGGCTCTAGCTGTTTCTAAATTTATTTATTACGCACTAGAATCCAGAAATAAATAGGTTGTTTTGTATTATAATATTATATGTAGACGAATTACAACAGAATTATTGATGCATATTGCTTAATCCTTTGGTGTTTTATTCCTTTATGTCAACTTAGCATGTGGGAGTCTTATTAGACTTGAAATAGGAGTATTAATAAGTATTAATTTTCTTGTCCGTCATGGTGTTGCACATACAGAGTGTATTTGTTGATGCATTATTTTGTTATGATATTTTCAAACTTGTTTATGTGCACACTAGGTGTACAAAACATTTATCTAGGTTTTCCCCTGTACCCCCATAAGATGTGGAGCTAACGTTCATAATATGTTGATGAATAAGGAAAAAACAGACCAAAATGTATTCATCGGTAAGCGCAAGCCGATCTAAAAAAATTTAGATTCAAAGGAGAATTTGATCTGTGAAACTTTAATATTTTGTGTGTCCTCCATCTGTCTGTACCAAAGCCTGTATTCTTGCAATCTTGGCGGCAACTATCGAGGCTTAATTCAGGATGTGGCAACTTTGTGGAGGTTTCATAGTCACAAGCCTCTCATCAAGTGTCTGACACACATTTTTGGGGGGAAAAAAAACAAAAACCATATTCGTAAATAACACCATTCTAAAAAAATGTCCATAACTAGATTGAATAAAATAGATGACATTGGGTCCCTCTGTCTTACACCTCTGGAAATTCGAAAGCTTTTGGTAATGAATCCGTTGTTAACAACATTATATCATGATATTAAATTGTAAACGAAATTTTGTCCGAAACTAAATATGTGTAGAACATGCAACAGAACTTCATGGTGAACACTATCAAAAGCTTTTTGGAAATCTATTGCTAATAATAAAAAAAGAAATTTTCAGTCGAACACGAGCAAGTTCAAAGCTATCATCTTATATTCGAACATTATCCTGTGTGTATCGACCAGGTATGAAAGCGGATTGATAAGGATGAATTAGATCACCTAAGTAAGGTTTTAGCCTATTTGAAAGAATTTTACTGATATTTTTTGTATCGCAGTTAATTAATGCTACAGCATGGTTACTTTAATTAACGTTCAAACTCGCCACAGTGGGTTTGCTACACATTCGATGTTGAAAAAGAACATGATATATTTATTGTTTCGTTTCGTCATACGTTATAAAAACATTCCAACTTTTTATTGCAGTTTGCATCAGAAAAAATGTGTTTTTCAATTGGCGAATATCAAATCAAATGACCTGGCGGGATGGCGGAGGGGGTCTGCCTTCGGCGGAGGATTCAAGACACCGGGTTTGGCTATAGCCGTCTCAGATGATCCCGCATGATGTGTTATCATCGTAGCATGCCAGAGTGCTCAAACTAGCAAACTAGTGAGCTACGTATACACGCTAACGACAATTGACACTCCAGATAGAGTGCTCAACAAGGCGTGAGCCAAGGAGCATATCTGACTGCAAAGTTTTATATTGAATTTCTTGTTTACCTTTAAGTTTTTCTTTGTAATTCCCATCTTTTCTATTCTAACTCAATATCTAAAACATTGTTCAAGTCTCTTCCCAAGTATTAAGACAAAGTTTTCATAATCATTTTCCAGAATTTTTAACGTATCTAACATACCTCTTTGTTCGTGATCTGGAATTGGACTGTATATACAATATATGTATTAGCTAATACTAATGTAAAGTTTAAAAAATCGATAATTACAATTTCATAATACACCTGCTGAATACCAGAAATTTCTTTTCTAATTGTTAAACTTTCATTTTTAGTGAATATTAATGTTCAGGATGAATTTGTACGGCCGTGAGAAAGGTATGTCTGACCACCCCATTCTCTTTTTTTATCAGCTAAACAACTATGCGTCTTTTGAAGTTGGGAAACACTGCTCTAGTTTTTACCCTAGGAGCCGTGGTGGCTCAGTGAGTTAGACGCTTGCTCGCTAACCTGAAGGTCCAGGATTCAATCCAATCGAGATAATACCTTCGGATTTTTCAACCCGGTTTCCCCCTGTCAGTGATGCAAGTGTGAGGGGCTGACATGGAAAAAGCGTCTAGTCGTTCGGATGGATCAATAAACCGAAGCCCCGTGTGCTACAGGCTGTGCGCGTTATAGATCCCTCGACAGTTGGAAATCGAAAAAGAGCAGGCTAATGCCTGGCAAAATTTCCCTCATCGCACCCTACATGGCGTTGCCCGTCTTCATTAGCCCATATGGTGCAGAAAAGTAGGACGTAAAACTCCATTCATTTCATCTTAGAATATCTACATACTATTATTGTCCACCGAATCAACAAAAAATGATGTAGCAATTTAGTTGGAAGATATCACCAACCTTAATCCTAGGACTAGATATTCACCATAATGTAGTCATAGCACCCTTTGTTGTCCCGTCCAATACAACCAGCAATCGAGCAAACATTCATTCATTATAAAGCATTATATTGAATACCATAAGACTGTCGGTAGTGTTGCCTACAGAACGTTATTTCATCATTAAATTACTATGGAAGGCCGAACAGTCCAATATGAAGATGTCTTAATCCCTAATCCATAGTTTTCCTACTACTTCATTTATTGGCAATTTTTGACATTTATTTCACAAAATTATTTTTAGTTCATAAAAATCAAAATTCGTTCTCTAAATCAATAATTTGTCTTGTAAAATTTGTATAAGCAGAATTCTGCTTTTTTTTTTACTATCGAAGCTTTATTACAAAACACATGTGTCTCTTTACTGTAACAATCTTCCATAGGGGAATATATCACATGTAGTACTGCTAATATACATGTACATGCATCGGGTGTCCACAGTGTAAACTAATATATAGATAATATAATCATTAAAATATATATATTAGATATTTGTGTGAAATTGTAATCGTGATTATGACGTCATACAGCTGTAAATCAAATCACTAACAGGAATAAACTATGAACACGATCTTCTAATGTCGAATATGCAATCATCTCCACATATCATCGTCTTTGAGATCTTCACAAAACGTCCTTGACTCAAACGCGTTCAAACCTTTATCGATATAGTGATCATGTGCGTGTAAATATCTATCGGCTAAATAGTCAACTCTTGAACCCTAATTATTAATATATACACAAATAATTTTATTCTCTACTTATAAATAATTAAATTCAAAGTTAATAAACACATTTTTTCATCAAAAATTCAAAATATTGTTGTTTACAAACAATCCATGGTCCTTTTAAACAAAAACATTGGAAGAGTATAAATACAATCAGTTTTGAAATTTAAGCATCAAACACTTCTTCTTTAGACAACATACAACTTCAGTGGTAATTTCACAAGGTAAGTTGCCTTTTTTTTAGTTATCTTTTTTTTCAGATCTTTTGCGGAATTACTGTTCCTACCATATAGGCCGGCTTCTAAACAATGAACTATACAGTCAAACCCGTATTAAAGGGATTGTAAAGAGGTTTTCTAATTTTTTTAATGTGTATCGGGGACAATGATAGCACTAATTTGCACCCTTCCAATTTTCAATCAGACGTCTGTGGTACCTGTAATTTCACTGAGACTAAGTGTTTTAAGACGCCACTAATGGCAAAATACGCTTTATCACACAGGGACTTGTGACGTCACAAAACGCTTAGTTTGATTGAAATTTGGAATGGTGTAAATTGGTGCTACCAGTCTCCCTGGTACACATATGAAATTTAAAAAACCTCTTTACAGTCCCTTTAAGCAAGCGCTCACGGAAATGCTTAGAAATGGCTGTTTATTGAATGTGGCTGTTTAGAAGCGGGTCAAAAATCTGCGATCACAGTAAATTTACAGAAAGATATACAATATGTGCTTTTATTAATTGACTTTTTGTGATTTGTGAAGATCCGTAAAAACTATTTGTTGGAAAGCTGGAAACCGGTCTCGAAAACTTTGACCTGGGCTTCATAATGTACCATTTAAAAGAACTAGTACCTTTGGCACATAAGTAAAATTTATCCCTGACATGGCAATTTGAGTTTTCATGCCCATTGTTTGGTTGCCCATCAGCGTTGCTGGTTTATCGAAAAATTGTAAATGAAGAACTAGATACCCGAAAATACTGGTATGTTGCAGAATCTTAGGAGAAAACACACCACTCTAATCGATTTTTGACTGCGTTTTTTTTATAGAATTGTTAAAATCCAGTTTAATTTTATCTTATTATAGATCCCTTTCAAAATGGTTGCTTTGAAATGCGTTAGCTTATGCCTGTTCCTCTTGGTCGCCATGTCAACTATTTCCTTTATACAAGGTAATTCGTAAATTATTTCTTTTTATCCCAACATAGTTTTCTTAGTCAAACGATTTCATTCAAATTCTTGAATCAATAAGAAAACCGATGTGAAACAAGTTTTAATTTCATCCTGTTCATTTGAATGTCAGGCAAACTAGTTTTAGTTTCATCCTGTTTATTTGTATGTCAGGCAAACTAGTTTTAGTTCCATCCTGTTCATTTGAATGTCAGGCAAACTAGTTTTAGTTTCATCCTGTTCATTTGAATGTCAGGCAAACTAGTTTTAATTCATCCTGTTCATTTGAATGTCAGGTAAACTAGTTTTAGTTTCATCCTGTTCATTTGAATGTCAGGCAAACTAGTTTTATAGTTTCATCCTGTTCATTTGAATGTCAGGCAAACTAGTTTTAGTTTCATCTTGTTCATTTGAATGTCAGACAAACTAGTTGTAGTTTCATCATGTTCATTTGAATGTCAGGCAAACTAGTTTTAGTTTCATCCTGTTCATTTGAATGTCAGGCAAACTAGTTTTAGTTTCATCCTATTCATTTGAATGTCAGGCAAACTAATTTTAGTTTCATCCTATTCATTTGAATGCCAGGCAAACTAGTTTTAGTTTAATCCTATTCATTTGAATGCCAGGCAAACTAGTTTTAGCCTCATCTTATTCATTTGAATGCCAGGCAAACTAGTTTTAGTTTCATCCTATCCATTTGAATGTCAGGCAAACTAGTTTTAGTTTCATCCTATTCATTTGAATGTCAGGCAAACTAGTTTTAGTTTCATCCTATTCATTTGAATGTCAGGCAAACTAGTTTTAGTTTCATCCTGTTCATTTGAATTTTAGTTTCATCCTATTCATTTGAATGTCAGGCAAACTAGTTTTAGTTTCATCCTATTCATTTGAATGTCAGGCAAACTAATAAAGTTTCAAACTATTCATTTGAATTGTATTCTATTCTATTTACAGCGGACCTGTACGATATTCTTACCCAGTATTACCTCCAGCCCAATTTGTACCAGAATGCTTTTTACAACCCCCAATTGTATGGTGATAACGACTTTTACGAGAATTCGTTTTATGGTAACGATTTCTATGAAAACTTATATGGAGACGACTTCTACGGAAATAACTATGGAAATAATTTCTTCGACAAGAAAAAATAAGCACGCTGATTTTTTTTTAATTCATCGTCTTTCGAAATATCTTAATCTAATATCGTTCCATCCACTATGACTTTTTTATGATGTCTTATAGATGTAAATAGTCTTCAGTCGTATTAGAAATGTACGAAAATCATATTTCCTTCAAAAGATATCTCATACTAGGAATTTCCTTTCCTATATCTATAGATATCTTTATATATGGTAGTGTCTCAAAACAGATGACTCGTCGGATAATTCTGGACACACATGGATTTGAAGGCTCAAATTTCGACAGTGAGCTGTGAATTTAGTACTTGTTGGTAAATTATTCAGACTAAAGTATGATTGGTCAAAAAAATTGGCTTACCTGTCCCTTTAAGGTAGTAGTTCAACATCTATTGTAAGTGTAAAAATAATCATGCTATCGTTTATTTGATGTGGGTGGTTACGTTTGAAGTCTACTGAAAGCGTTGCTAAGACATAACATCAATGAATTCCGTTATATACTTATTCTATTATATTCATGTAACCAAGTGTTTTCAATTCATTAGAAAATTTGTAATATCATTAACTTTATGTCTTTACTTTATAATCTGTATTTAGAATTTATATGAAAAAATCTTTTTTCATGCAATGGATTATATTTTTTACCTACAGAATTTGTTCAATGCAGCAATTCAAGTCAGGGAGTAGGGGGGATGCCAAGAAAATAGCACCAAATCAAATCTATTTTACAGGTATTTTTGTGGATGAACCCCCTCAGACATACAATGAGAGGCTTGTGTCTATAGCGCTTCAACATAACTGCAGCGATTTTAATCATACATCTGTGGTTCTAGCAATTCTACTAAAGCTAAGTGTTT
Organism: Lottia gigantea; assembly: GCF_000327385.1. Classification (NCBI taxonomy): domain Eukaryota; kingdom Metazoa; phylum Mollusca; class Gastropoda; family Lottiidae; genus Lottia; species Lottia gigantea. Next base: position 813,766 of record NW_008710397.1, read on the forward strand.
TATGACGTTGCCCCCGCAAAGTTCTCATGATATACAAGCAAATTTCGCGGGGTGGCATAAAACACTAAGTTGTATTAGAATTGCAGGATCCACAGACTTCTGATTGAAAATTTGAATGGTGCAAATTGATGCTATCAATGCCCCCGATACACATAACAAATTTAGAAAACTTCTTTACAGTCCCTTTAAGTCAATCGCCATCTTCACAATTTCAAGCTATTACCAACTTCGTCTTATACCTTGACTGCACTAGCTATAAATTTTTACGGAACGCGGCGATTTGATTTGAATTTACGCAGCCAACCATAGCACTCACCGAACACTAAATTTTATGGCTTATTGTTTACAGACTTTAGGTCGAGGACTCTGGATTGATTGTTTCTCCTAACTTACAATCCAATAAAATTGCTACATTTCATGGTACAAAAAAGATTCTTATTGCAGTCAAGGTATAAGACGCAGTGAAGATTCAAGATAGAAACTACTAGTATGGATGAAGAAGAAGAATGTCGTTTTAAAGACTTTATTTGATGACAATAAAGAAACAGAATGAAAACATAACCTTATAAAACAAAAATATTTCAGTTTATATCAAACCATTCAGAAAATTCCATACGACATTTTGATAGTACCAAATAGATCAAAACACCCAATGAACAAAATTGATTCCAAGAGCAAAATAAAATCCCGAAACCCAACATCACAGTATCAACGACATTTGGGTCAGAATAAGGAATAATAAAGATTAAAACATTCCTGGGTTTTGTTGTAGACGCCGTTTGACAAAACGATCTTAGCGCTTGGACGTCCCAGGGTGTTAATTTCTAACACTTTTTTAGGACCGTATCGAGAATACCGTGCCTGAGTTCTATTTAACGACGATTCATCAATTTACATTGTAATCACCATTTTTTACGTTATGCTATTCCTTGGTTATTGTTGTACACAACGTTTCAACATTTTACACTGTCATCAGAATACTATTCTCTATTCTTGTTTAATCCTAATCGATATAGTAAGCCAAAAACAAAAATTGAGTTCTGTCTATTGGATGGTACTATCTCGCTTGAACGTTCGGCTTTAATAATATAAATATACAAAACATTGAACTATGAACTATGCACCAGTTATATATTAGTTATCGGTAATTACAAAAATTAATTACAAAGGTCTGGATTAGTAAATTATATAATTTCACACATTAAAACGAAAAACAATTTCGAATGAAAAAAGGTATTCAAATTATACTTTGGGGTCCGTTTGTATCTATGTCCCTTTGTTAACTGAAAATGCATTGACGAGCAAATATATGCACATGCGAGGACGATTCCAAACGTAACCAAGAGGAGTCCACTTTTCTAGAGGTAGAATAAATAGTCATTGCAACTAGTTTAACTATTTTAATGCAGTGTTCATTACTACTGACACTACCTAAACTATAAAATAGACTGTTCGTGAATAATCTTCGGATGTGCAAAAATGTCTTTGCTCGAATATACAACAATGATCTAAGGTTGCCCTCACATCATTGCGATCACTAGTCGCTAATGGTTGCGAATAAAAATAGCGATCACAAGTTTCGAACGCAACTCTTTCACAAGTGAGTTGTGAGCTGCGTTTGGAACTCATGATCACTTTTCATTACCACAACCATACGCAACTGGCAATCATTACGGCGAGAGGCCACCATACGAAGATTACAATAAAAAAGAAAATTTGAATAAAAGATAATAAATAATATGAAACACAACAAAACAGATATAACTTCTAAAAGTATTCAGTAACACGGAGTTCGGGGCTGATACAAATAAATTAAAGGGATTAGATCACACGCGGTATCTGAGACATTTAGTATGATCACTATTAAGATGAGGCACGAAAGACAAAGTGAGGGACAACATCAAAAAATAACACATCTTTAAAAAGTAAAATGTAATTATCAACACACTTTCAACCGTATCAATATAAAATGTCATAAATTATTTATAACACCTTGTCGCTAATAAAACATGTCGAGCTTTTTTTTTGAACAGTTTGTGTTTGTAAGAATTTTTTGGTCATCCTAAGAGGTAGTATACCTTTAAGATCGTCTGGCGTTCAAGAAATAATATCATATTAACAATAATTTTGTTGTCCAGTATAAAAAAGAAAAATCGTTTCAAAAAATTTATTGAGCTACAGCAATTCCTAATAAGAAATTTTATAAAGCATTTGTATGATCTTCAACCAATGACATTTTAGAAGCACAAGGTAAACTGTATCTATCCATAAAATTGTCTTATGTATTCGTATGAATTTTCCTTATTAGAAATTTGATAGAAAATGCTTAAAAATTAATCAAACAGGCCGTTTTCACTTTAGTGAATATAAACATTGATAGACTAAATTATAATGTATCGGTCTCTTCATTTCTTTTTGTCTTTCTTGGAATCTTTCTTAGACTCTTTCTTTTCTTCAACTTCCGCCGATTCACCAGCGGCCTCAGCTGATGGTTCCGCATTAGGAGCGGGATTTGGTTCTTCATTAGTTGTTGGTGCCGTTTCGTCAGATGTCACCAATCTGGTTTCCTCTTCGTCAAAAGGATTAGCATTGTTTTCTGTTGGTGCACCTTCTGTTTCTTTCATCTCTTGCTTCTCAACGTCCTCCTCGGCTTGTAGATTGGTAGCCTTGTCATCAGCTTGCTGGAATTGAATATGATTCATTGTACCAAATAGGCAATAATAGCATTGGTAACTCAGTCAGTCGATGATGTGGATTTGAGTCTTGAATTCATGTAAATAGTTTTCAGAAGTACTAGAAATGTACGAATGTATGACAGTGTCTCAAGAAAAGACGACTAGTCTTTTGAACTATCAAACGTGCATAATTCTGGGCAAACGTGAATTTGAAGGCTCATATTTTGACGGTGAACACTATTACTGATTAGCTTAACTAAAAAAATTCAAGTTTCTGAGTCTAGGGAACGATAGATCTAAAACTGGCACAATTGTCCCTTTAATCAAATCATCCTTACCTTGTTGCGGAATCTGACGAACATAATTTCACCAACCATGATAACCAAAGAAATAATGGCACCGAAGAAAAGGAGTAAAAGTGGAACTGTCATCTCTCGGTATGATAGAGAATAGACATTGAATGGTGGTGGGTCGTCACCAGTAATGACATTACCACCATCATCCTTGCTACAAACACCACTGTGGAACCATTTATCATAGATAAGCTTAATACGTCCAGTTTCTCTCATGCTCAATATACCTTGTGATAGTTTATCACAGATACCAGATCCTATAAAAAAACGAATCAGAGTTGCACTACACTTTTTTACCATTACAAAAGAAATAGGATCTTATAACATAATGAATCGGATTCCGTTTCACCAAAAATTCTTACGGCCAATATTGTCGCAAGTATGGTAGTAATGCACACTTGCGACATATTCTTATTGTATGATAGTCTCTGCTGACGCCCAAACTATTCCTATTCGAGGATATCGTCGAAGCTGTACATAGACAAAGAGGGATCGAGGGATTCATAAGAAACCGGGCCAAATTGCTTGCCCTTATTGTCGTTTAACAAACAAGATGAGATCGGTAACAGATCAAAAGAAGATCCTTTCATCCTATAAAGGTGGCAACGGAAAGGGCCCAGGTCCCATGAACGAAATTAATAGGATAGAGCAAGACCATCCTGTACAGACAGCAAGTTGGAAAGTTATGTAAGTTACAGAACAGTAAGTCCTCTTAATGTACAGGGATTCACCAAAGAAAATTCATGTGTTCCGTTTGCCCACAAGGAAATACTTATAATCAGATTATTTGGGAATACGTACCTTTTCTGCAAGCGAATGCCAAATTGATGCTGTTGAAGAGTTCTCCGAATAATGCCACATCACAATGTTTACCAGTAATGAAGGCGCCATCCGTTTGGTCGACAACTAAAGCATATTTCCCATCTGAATTTTTAACTTGGGTAATACCCTCCTCGTACGAATCGAGGAAGGAATTCTTTCTCTTGACATAATCCCACAGACCAAACCCACTCAATGATTGCATCCTCTCTACAGATTTCTCCTGGAAAGTGTCTCTGACTACCCCGACATACACCTCGTCTTGGTTCATAAGATCCTTGATGTCACTATAAGGTAGCTCTGACACCGAAGTACGTCTGATCAGCAAGAATGCGGTCAGGTTGGCAGTGTAGGCTATTATCATGAAGAAAGTAAATATCCACCAGAATGCAGCCAATACACGACCAGAAAAGCATCTTGGAGCTTCCCGGTAACCTGCAAGATGAACCAAAATGGTGCTCAAGAACAAATCCACCATACCTGAGCTAAACTCTACTGGGTACGCTAATGGTACGTAATGAAATGAAAGTAGGCCCTGCTTTTCATTGCTTTTTGAATGATTCATCCTAATATATAGTAGTGAAAAGTCGCTATTCGAGACTATGACAATAAGAAAAATCTAAAGCTTGCAATACGAACAGTTCAAAGTAAAACAAGATTGAACATTGGGTTACTTCCCTTTGAAGCATTCGCCATGCCACATCTTACGACAATTATTTTATTAAGTTTTTTTTTACAAATGAGCACTTAAGAACTCACCTTGCCAAGTTGCCGTACTAAAGACAAACAGGAAACTGTTCTTGATATTGAAAGTATCCACAGCAGCTCTCTTGTCTTTTTCTGGTAATTTTTTCAACCAGGAGTATGGACTCAGTCTGGAGATGATGTAGAACAATAAACTAACAATTATAATAGATAGAAGAATGAAAAACCATAACTCGTGGGTGAATGGCTTGGCCAGTAGACCGAGTCCCTCCCATTGAACTTCCGGTCTTTTGACCAATAGCTGTGTTCCACTGGTTATCACCGGTTTAGAGAAATCAACAACCTTTTCTCTTTCCAATGTTATCTGAAGTGGTCCTACTGCTACATCTGCTCCCTGGAAAATATTGTAAACGTTTGAGACCATTCAAAGGAGAAAAGTGGTTGGACTGGGGGACGCAACCAGCTATGTGGTAGAGGGTAGGAGGTTAAAAATTAGTTGAATGTATAAGATCATAGACTGAAAGACCTTATATCAAGGATACGATTCGACAAGAGCTTCTAAAGTTGGTGACCATGCTCATCCTTTTTATTCCACGGGTATAGCTCAAGAGAGATATCTCTTTACGCCAATTCTGAACACCCAAATCACCGTCCTTAAGGGCACATGAAATTCAAGATCTCTGCTTCCGAACGGCAAAAGCAGAGCTCATATTTTTCACAGTATATACAATATATAGGCTACATATTGCAGAACTGACTTTCGACTTCAATTACATTATATAAATTTATTCAAATGCAATATATAAACCTTCTGTACGACAAACTAGACACAGGATTATAATTGTTAAAAATGTTACAGATAGCTAAAAATCCAGATCTATCAACAAATACGCTCATCTTACCCCTCGTATAACATCTCCGATCATACCAGTCCAGGTACTATCGGGTAACTTGTGTCCATATCGTCCATCAGGAGTTGGTCGAATTCGGTAATCAAATCCAACCAATCCAGATATATCATTAATAACATCAATCATAAATCCATCGAAACGTTTGCGGTCAGTAGCTTCATGTACGATCTTTACATAGGGTGGGGCCTGAAATATAACAGCATTAGCTTCACAACAGTAGCGTGTTTATAGGTGGAAGGCCATAAATCTCGTGAAAGATCTTGAAGTGAAATTGCTCGCGCTTTAACTGTGCTCATTCTGGTAGGATTTAAGCGCTTTATTTAAAAATATTTGGTGGGATGGGGGGGGGGGGGGGGGGTGACCCCATCCAGTCCAATGTATAACTGAATTAAAGGGTATACTTACATCTATTGCAGCAATAACATAGTATGGTCTATCAGGGGCTAATGGTGATAGGTTAGCTGGGGCTGATGTGTTCACAGCCTGTAATGTAAAATACCAAATAAACATGAATATAAATGTAACCAGCCAGATTGGTGTTTAACAAAACCCACGTAAAAATGCCAAACTGACACGCCCAACTGAGTGCCAATTTGATAAACCCGGATACGGAGTATAAAAAACCCAGTGTTAAGAGGGTCAAGCTGCGTAAGTCACTTACAGTGTTCAGAGTTGACAAACCATGTAACGGGGTGCCAAGAGTGTCAATTTGAGAAACTAAGTTGTAGAGTGGCAATTTGAGAAACTAAGTTGTAGAGTGGCAATTTGACAAACTAGGTTGCAAAGTGTCAATTTGAGAAACTAAGTTGCAGAGTGGCAATTTGACAAACTAAGTTGCAGAGTGGCAATATGACAAACTTGGTTGCAAAGTGTCAATTTGACAAACTAAGTTGCAGAGTGGCAATATTGAATAAGCCACTTGTGAAAGTCACTTACAGTGTTCAAAGAATCGACAAACCATGTTATAGGGTGTGTCGAATTGACAAACCATGTTACGGGGTGTGTCGAATTGACAAACCATGTAACGGGGTGTGTCAAATTGACAAACTTAATTGCAAAGTGCACAATTCATAAATTCATCATTCCTAAGCGTACCCTATAAGCATCATACATGCAAGGCAATAAACTAGTTAGCATATTCATACATTGTTTACAATACTAGAAACTATTTTAAAGCGGTTGCGTCCCTTGATCTACAGACTATTATTGAATTGCAGTGTCTGGTTTCTATATAATTTGATTGCTCTCGTATATTTATATATTAATAACTCGACCAATAAAACCTTGTATGCAAATGACAAATTTAGTCCGCGGTATTTTCCTCTGTTTCGTCCTTTTTAAAGTTTTTAATTCAAAATAAAAAGTGAAATAAGTCGAAAGTGAGCCACCATAGGTTCGCCATTTAGTAAATACTGGTTACTATTTATGCAATTTTTTAAGTCTTCTTTTTTTCCCTCCAATTTTGAAAACTATACACTATAAGTCTAGAAAAAGTGTCCCGTAATTATCTGAAAGTTTTAACCAAAAAAAAATTGTGCCGTTAATTTTTTAACGCAAAACTATTTAAACGGCTTACGTAAACTTTTTAAGTTCGTTATGCTTCTTGGTAAGTGCAAGAAAACCATTGAACGGATTTGAGTAAAATAAACGCATAATTGTAGAGAAGTATGTCTCCTACGTATTCTAAAGGTTTCAATTAAAAATATTAAGTTTTTATGAACTCAACACCAAAATTAGTTTAGGATGCCTACTTCAACAAGTAGTACACGCTGTTCTTTGTTAAAACTTTTAAAACAAATTCAGTTTGATCAAGAAGATACATAGATATAAATAGCATTCTTTAGAAATATTTTCAGGTATAATTTACGACGTTTTTGATGTTAAAAATTTGGCATACTGCTCCTTTGAATTAAACACGATCTATATTACATTGACGAACTTCAAAATGCCACATTAATGCAAAGTCGGAAATGTCATTTAACGATTTGACTGTTTATTTACAATAGGACAAGTCAATAGTACGTTTCCTTCAAACTGTCTATTAAACTCGATTAAAATTTATTTTATTGTTCGCACGTGTTTATGTGTTTAAAACCTGACACGTAAATAAAGCCAGCAAGACGTTAGCTGATATATGATATTTCTAACATGCAGAAAATATTGACAACCGTCCAAGTCATAAACAGAATAGAAATTTTTAAGAAATAACTTCAAACACTGCAGCCAAAGTTATTACCAGTGCAGTTGGGGGTACACGTCGGAGGGCGAAAAATCGTTTGCACCCCCAATTGTACCCCCATTTGAGTTTTTTAAGAAACATATTTTTATACTTTTTCCCCAAAAAATATTTTTCGAAAGTAATTCAATTTTCGAATATTTTCTGTAAGAAAATGACAGGTTTGCGACTATATCGTCAGCACAGAGTTACTGCATTTTGAATTCATCCTCGACAGTTGTCCCCCTTTATTTGTACCTCTAGTCTCGAGAGGCTGGCGCCGCCACTGGTTATCATTCTATCAAGTATTAAATGGGTGTTGATGTCTGTAATTTAATGCAATGCATAAATAGAAATTTGAATCTGGCATTCCAATAGATGGTTATATTTATTCAACGTGTGTTCTGGTTCTTTTATACTTACAATTTGAATAATTACCTCAGAATATTGTTTTAGGAACAGTGGCGCCGCCAGACTCCCGAGACTGGAGGTATAAAAAGGGGGCAACTATGAAGGTTAGGATCCAAACGCCAGCCTCCCGAGACTGGAGGTACAAAAAGGGGGGCAACTATGAAGGTTAGGATCCAAACGCCAGCCTCTCGAGACTGGAGATACAAAAAGGGGGGCAACTATGAAGGTTAGGATCCAAACGCCAGCCTCTCGAGACTGGAGGTACAAAAAGCGGACAACTATCAAGGTTAGGATCCAAACGCCAGCCTCCCGAGACTGGAGGTACAAAAAGGGGGACAACTATCAAGGTTAGGTTTCAAACACAAGCCTCCCGAGAATGGGTGTACAAAAAGGGGGACAACTATTAACTACCTAATTATTTTTCGTTACGCCAGAAGTTCAAAAGTGTACCAGTTGACCGAGGGCATTGAGAAACACATCTAGAACACGTTATTTTCACCAGTAAGAAATGAGACCAAAAATAGTTATCTCGTCGCACGATCAGGTAATTAGCATTGGTATATTTTTTCAACTTAGTGTGAAATATAATATACATTTCTACAATTTTTTAAATATCCAATATGCATTTCAGAAAGCTGGTAATAGTACTACCGGATATAACTGATTTGATGATGCACGAGGTTCAACGCAGTTGTTATGTTACTTAGTTTCTTTTATCTTTTGATCCTATACGAATCTATTTTTATCATGACTTTACACAGGATCTCCTTCAAACTTAATCAAGGAATTTAATGATATGTATGCAACTTTGATATACAAAATGTAGCGCAAAATTACTCTCATTTATAATTTCTCGCTGTGCCTAATCATTTATACCGGTAAAGAACTCTCTACATTAGAAGTTAGTTAATGTCCCGTGTAGTATTTAAGTATACGTTGTCAAGGTAACACGAGGATATATATCACTTTTCTACCAAATATTTTCTCATATCTGTTACCGCCTCAATAAAAACTTGTTTATGAATGCATGATATATTATAGTTGTTCTGTTGTACCAAATATATTTCAAGCACAGGTTGGGTTCGCACAAATTATTGTTCTACGGGCTGCGTTCGTTATAGATTCATCAAATGCTGATATCGAAGGAAGAATTTACTAGTAAGCAATTTTGTCTTCGGAAAATTCCGTTCCTTTCGTTCATGCCCTTACTGACCAAAGACCAAAGCCGTTGTATGGAGCACATTTCTCTAAAGCTATGAGCATCCATGTTAGATTTTTTGGGCGTGACTAAACACTTGAACGGACTATTTTTTTTTAAATACAATGCCAAGTGTCATATCCCTACGCTAATGATCAATGGTTGCTCATCGTCTCACAATATGCTAGCTAATTGGAAACAAAATTTCATAGTATGTAAAACATATTATTTGGGCTACATGTTGTCAGCCGGCGTGATTACATGTATACTTAGAGTTAATCCTTTGACCATTTCACCTGATGATGACAATGTAGATTGTAGATTGTCGGAACGCTGTGTGCAATAAAACTAAGAAGTAGTGTACCATAAAATTGTGTTCTGTTATTAAATACTTAGAAATGACTCGTGCTGCTATGCAGAGTTTTAATCTTACTTAAGTCATTTCTTATATATAATATTAACGAACCATTTCTCGATAGATTACCTACTGCTTAATAGTATACTTTACAGCGGTAATTTGAGAAAAGTAAGTTAGTAGCTTCATAAAAGAATGCAAATAGAAGATGAATTTCTCCAATGCCACGATCCCTTTTCGCCAAACAGAACTAAAAATGAAAGTGATTTTTTTGTCCCACAGCATAGCGGCAACTACCTTCTCTGTCTGTGATGAGGAGTCTGTAAAGAACACTGAAAATATTGCACATGATCACTCGGGCGCATTATCGCATCCGAATGACAAGAATAAGTTTTGGTCAAAATTATAGCAAACACTTAAAACGAAAACGAGCTTGAACCCCCCCCAAAAAAACTTGTGTCGTTTTTTTATAATAACCTTAGCACAAATCTTCTACATTAATAACAAGCTGTGCTTATCTCTAGGGATTTAGGTGAAGAATGCAAACGTGTATATCATAATTATTGCTTAATGCAGCGATATTTAATTGTATGGTCCCAATCGAAGAAAATCTGCAGAAAATGTGTTTGGCATCATCCGCTTCTTATAAAGATAAAAATCTGTAATGTTATAATAACAGATCCATTCCATAGTCTATTAGTCAAATAGCCAAAATAAACATCTAAAACATGGAATTCTTACAATTTTTTAACATCAAATATTAGCTAGACCTTTATTTTTTTTCTATTATTTCTTTGAATCTTAAGATATTACAACAACAAATAAGGTAAAAACCGAACGTCTAAAAAACACAATAATAATATAGGCTTAACCGTTGACAAAATTGTACAGATTCTCATTTGAGCGTTACAGAATCTCATTTCAGATTCTCACTTCAGATTCTCGTTTCAGCTTCTTTTTTAAGATTCTCGTTTCTCGGCTCAGATTCTCACTTAAGATTCTCACTTAAGAATCTCATTTCAGATTCTCGTTTCAGAATACCATTTAAGTATTCTTAATTCACATAACAATATTTCAGATTCTCATTTTAGTATTAGTCAACCGTACTTGAGTATTTCAGATTCTCATTTGAGTATTTCAGATTCTCATTTGAGTATTAGTCAACCGTACTTGAGTATTTCAGATTCTCATTTGAGTATTTCAGATTCTCATTTGAGTATTCCAAATTCTCATTTGAGTATTCCAGATTCTCATTTGAATATTTTAGATTCTCATTTGAGTGTTCCAGATTCGAGTATCCAATATTCTCATTTTGATATCCATGATTCCCATTTCAACATTCCTTTTCCTCAACATTTTAATTTGATTATTCTAGAATCTCATGTGAGTGTTCTATTTTCTCATTTTCAATGTTCATCAATAAAAAAAATTTCGTATGGATTTTCAAAGATACAAATACCATGGACGTGCATTTTCGTATTTAAACAATTCTGATCTTTTGCAAAGGTTCACTTATTCAGCTTCCAAGCTACATTATGATAGAGAACATTCACACCAATGTTTCGTTTCAGAAAGTTCGAAAGAATTCGCCTTGAAGATAATCTGTTCATACCTCGATTTTCGAATGTCAATAATTCATAACCTTATAAAATAGAGTAAAAAACTCGCTACTAGAACCTATATCAGGTTGATACTTTGTGGTGTTGGTATTTCAAATTATTTCAGGTATAGAATAGGTCTAGTGATATATCATACCTTCTAGCTCTCATCAGGTGGTATATCTAACCTTTTACAAGATATTTCTTACTGATCTGTATATTCTGTCTAACTGTACATAATAACACTCTCGCGCCAAAATTCTCATTAAGATAGCAATCATGGGCGTTTATAGATATAGATGTTCTCAGTTTTAAAGGGGTTGTAAAGAGGTTTTCTAAATTTTGTATGTGTATCGGGGACACTGAAAGCATCAATTTTCACCATCCCAATTTTCAATCAGACGTCTGTGGTTCCTGCAATTCCATTAAAACTAAGTGTTTGATGGCGTCACTTATCGCGTCCTTTATCACCTAAGGACCTTCCCGATTAATGACGGCATCAAACACTTAGTTTTAGTGGAATTGAAGGTACCACAGACGTCTGATTGAAAATTGGAATGGTTCAAATTAATGCTATCAGTGCCCCCACATACAAAATTTAGAAAACCTCTTTACAATGCCTTTAAGATGAGTCCGCCCCCTTACATGTTAATGCTATCCTCTAATTATGACCTACACATGCATTCAAATATTGAAATCGTTGAAGCGAGTTGACAAGCACAATCGCAAAATGACCAAGCAAGCATGCAAAGCATACTATGTGTGCCATTTCCAAATTGTTCACACATATGATGTGGCTTCCATGCAGCATTTTAACACGGTGAAGCCACGTCTGAATCATGCTTAAAGGGACACTGCAATTGTTTGACGCGAAATTTTAACACTTGTCTACCACGAAATATTCAATGGAGGCGCTAGTGGGTTCCCTACTCGAAAAATGTTTTTTACCCTATTTATTTTTTAACAACTGTTAACGAAGGGAATTTTTGCCCCAAAATACGTGCCAGAAAGCACCAAATGAATTCTATTTTCAAAAGTTTTCTTAATAGAAGAATGAGAGGCTTACTACTAGGCTCTGCCTCAATAGAGTTGCCGTATTTTGATTTCAGTTACGACAGTCAGTCTGTCCCTTATGTGTACCCCCGCCCCCTCCTTATTTGGCGCTGCGACTACAGCACTTAGTCTTATTGCACTAACATTCGGGGAAATATGCATATCACAAAGCACACGTTTGTCTCTTCACAAAGCAAGCTATATTTGTGATTTTACTGACCTGGGCTTGTGGCACCTTGTATGGCCAATTATACTGGAAACAGAAAAAAAGAAAACGATATACACTTTATCATCTTTTTGTTTGTAATGGAATGTCTATGAGGTCAAAAATGATATTGAAAACGGTCAGTGTATCCTGTTATATGACTCGCTTATCATTTCCCATTGCCAATTTTCTATCTTATTCCAGATCAAATGAAAATAATGAAGATTTATACAAGAAAACTTCCCAACCGATCCAAATAGCTTTCCCTGTACATTTATGTACTATGGGGGACACTGAAAGCATCATTTTTCAATCAGACGTCTGTGGTTCCTGCAATTCTACTAGAATGAAGTGTTTGATGACGTCGCTAATCGCAAATATGCTTTAACGCACAATGCGCTTCACGATTAGTGACATCATCAAACACTTATTTTTAGTGGAATTGCAGGAACCACAAACGTCTGATTGGGAATTGTTGATATAAGTGTCCCCGATACACATACATACATTTTTTAGAAAACCTCTTTACAATTGCTTTAAGGTTTAGTACAACCCTGAATGATATGACCGACTCGTTCAGTAGAAAACAACAAAGTTTCGAAACGTTTTGTTTTATTGAACATAGGGGAAAACAACACGTCGACGGCTGTACTTTAACATATGTTTAACAAATACTGTATCATGATGTTTTGCAACTACAAGTGATTAGGGAGTAGAATAATGATTGTAACATTCCGAGAAAGAATGGGGTATTGTTTTACTTGTTTGTGAATCGATGAAAACATACCGATGGATATATTTACTGTTTTATTTCCGTTTTTTACCTACCAAAAGGAAATAACAACATTTCAACTACAAGATTATTGTAACTTGCATCTAAATTTTTATTTATTCAAGATCGGACGAAGAGTGAAATAGAGTTTAACGTCCTGTTTTTCTTTGATCTTGATTAGGTTACTGACGACTATTGATTAGCCTATTGGCGTACTGGTGTTTATTTTTGTTTCTTATTTTCTTCAACGTGCATAGTTTGTACCGCATGGGGCCATGTTTATACTGTTACATTTGAACGATCGGAGTTCTACAACTTAACAATGATTGCTGCATAGAACATTGGACCACCTGGTAACAATGTACTTTACTTCAGCCAAAACCCTCTCTTAAATTAAATCGATGGAAATCATCGGCAGTTTCTGCATTACAGTTTACATTGTCATTTAAGGGAATAAATCATTGTGCCTGAGATGACGAGCGTTGTCAGAAAGTGTGTCTACGTAGTCGGGTCCTGTAGCTGCTCCATAGAAGGGGGCTGGGGCCATGGCAAGGCCCCGAAGGTCCACGAATACATTTTTGTGGAAATATGTAAAAATATAATAATATAGAAAGAAGACTGAAAATGCATAGAAATGCAGGATATTAGCAGTATATTTTCAAAAAATATTGCCATGGACACCCCTAGTATTGATTCGAAAAAATGACCCCAGATGACCCCTCCAATCCAAAGTTCTGCAAATATATTTTAAAGTATGTTGTCTGTGCGGCTGAAAGAATTTAAGTTGTGTTGTGATTAATATTTTAAACATGCATTATTGCATTTAATTCAAGTATAAAGTTGGATTATAATTAACTTTTGCATGTAATTATTTTTTGTTTTTTTAATTTTTATAACAGTGTTCCTCTATTTCAAGTTAGTTCAAAGTAAAATTTAATTTAGAAACTTCAATTAAATTTGATAAAGTAAGCTAGTATATCTTTGTAGCTCGTTACACAGCGTTCTTTAAAGTTACACACCCAGTTAGAAATGATCATTTTATGTTATGCGTTTTAAAATGTATTCAGAAAATTGCTCGAGCATGGGCATTCGCTAAACTGGACTGAGTCATTCTTTGAATACACAAAGCGTACGAAGTTCGTAATTGCTTGACATTGTGAAGTACGAAGTTCGTAATAGCTTGACATTGTGAAAATAACTGTTCGTTCGTTTAAAAAAGGATTGAATGACGTAACGTACTAATACTAAAGTAATGTGAAAATCAGCGTTTTAATTAATGTATCAAAATTCTATGATCAAACTTTCTAATCTTTTGAATTATGAAGTGTAACGTTTCACAGAGAAAGTAATTATTATGTCATTTACCTTGGAATTCAAAAACTACCCCATTTTCAGACCCTTTCATTATTAGCTTCATTTTTCAAACAATGATTAGTATACATGCACTAATGTATATAACCGTGAATCGGTCAGCATTGAATTTGAGTGAAAGCAAATATTATATAGACATACTTATCCTTTAAAAATAGGTTAACAGATATCTGGTAGAAACTAATTAGTGGACGTATATTATTACAAATAGTACGATTAAGTAGGTACAATATTAGTTGGTGTTTATAAAACAACTACCTATCTGAGGCATATCGCAAACTAGTTGTCCTGATGACGTTATATGAGAAACACAACATAAATGAAAGAAACGTCTCTATTTTATACAAGGGTGATAACAGCGATAATCATTTGCTAAATCGATAAAATATATTCTAGTTCTTGTTCATTTATTTTTTCTGTAAATCTCTGATTCTGAACAGGTTTTCGACTATGTAAACTTCGTGTCCATTAATCCGAGAATACGCGTTCGTTTCGTTTTTAGTAGCCTATACATATTGATTTGATAACCAGACTTGATAAAAAAAATGTTCGTCATGGATCGTTCTCGGTCGGTCATGGGTCGTTCTCCATTCCAACAAATATATCATTAATACATTTATGCAATTCTGTCACTCCTGTGACAAAGTTTGCCACAAGTTAGTAGTTGTCTTGTTAAGGATTTCTTATCCGAAACATGTGTCTGTAGCATGATATGAGCTCTTATGTATGAATTGGTACATTAATGTGGACTGCCTTCTTTAACGTAGAAAATCTTGTACAGTGTAATTATTGACGAGATGTAAGATATATGACTATGTCAGTGGGTACAATATTCGGGAGATAAATATAGCTTCTACTCTTCACATCTGAAGGTAAAAAGATCATCTACTCTCTATCGATTGGAGGTAAATAAGATGAACACGTCGAGGTAAATTTGTCTCATGTTACCAGATGAAAGGCGAGTCGAGTCTTGCCAGCTATTCCAAAGCTAATACCTTGGTATAATGAGAAGAAAATATGTACGGTGATTAATAAGCGGAAACTATTAGCTCTATTTTATTACAATATGTCGACTTTCATCATTTTTAAGCAGTATCTGTAGAATCCATCATCTTCGAGGCATTTATCCTTGACCTTTGATGAATGAATGGATAGGCTTGCCAATATAGAGTACCGATACATGATTTAACTGATAAGTTGAAATATATGTATATAATACATGGATCTGTTTTAGTTTTAACCAATGTTGCATGGTTTTATGTCTTATCTCAATGATAAACTTATAGAACAGCATGACGTACCATTCGTTTATTTCAATTTACATAATATTTAGGGTAGATCTATGTAACTGAATTCTGCTCGTCATATTTTGTTAGTTCTATGATATAATATAGCTTTTTACTGATTATAGCTCTGTACTGATATGTTTATCAGTAAGCTATGTGCTTCAGATTCGCCATTTTGGGGGTTGATTTGAATCTTGAATATTCATATAGTCTTCAGAAGTACTAGAAATGTAAGAAAATCGCATGATTCCTTTAAAAATATCTCAAAATTTCAGTTTCTATTTCAATATGACAGAAACTCAAGAAAAGACAAGTCGTCTTTTTAACATTTGTATATGGATAATTCTGGACACACGTGGATTTGAAGGTTCAAATTTCGACGGTGAGCTTTGAACACTACTACTGATTAGCTTAGCTATGAAATTCCCGTTTCTAAAACTAAGGTACGATTGGTCAAACGTTTGGCGAATCTGTCCCTTTCAAGAAGCGAACCTGATGTTAGTTTCCTGATATAAAATACCTGTTATTGATGATAGCTCTGTACTGATTAAAGCTCTGCAATGACATAAGCTCTGTAATGATATTTATATTATTAATCTATGTGATATTTAAGAAGCAATATGTAATATTTAGTTACTTTGTAACCTGATTACTTTGTTAGCTTTTACTGATTATAGCTCAATTATAGCTCTGTAATGACAATGTTTATTTATTATAGCTCTGTATTAATCTTTTTAATTAATTAGCTATGTTATTTCACCTTCTTCATATTATAATTGGCATGGTGACATCAGGAAAGGGTGGTGGTGAGTTTGTCGAGTCAGGAGACCGTTTATAAGTGATCATTTCTCATTACTCCGGTATATTTCCCCTATTCAAATCTAGTCCTTCGTCTTGTTTATCTGCATTTGTGAAATATATACTCCCATTGACTAAACAAACAAATATTCAGAGAATAATATTCTAATAAACGAGAGCATTTTTTGGAACTTTTTCGTTAGCATATCATACACGCTAACAAACAAAGCTATTAATAACCGGCACTTCTAGAGACGGCGAGATATCACATGAAAACTTTGCCAAAATACATAAAACTATAGTTTCTAAAATTAACGTAATGGTAAAACCATCCCGCATTGATAGACGATGTAAAATATGTCAGAGAAGTTTTCTGACTAAAATTCTATTTTCGAACATTTCGGCTCAAGTTGTAGGCGTGACCTTGAACATTTTTCAGAGTTTGATATCATTTAAATTGAGTCAAAAAATGCCATTGTCATTTGTTCGTTATTTCAATACTGTATAAAATATGACTACCATTTTTTTTCTGGTCACACCCAAACCAAATAATATTATTCATAACTGGGCGATAAAGAATCCAAAATACATCAAACGTTCAATAATAATGCGACATCTTGCTTCATTCTGTCTTTGGGGTTTTCGGGCACACGAACGGTCTTGGTCGACGATTTTTGCCGCCGACAAGAGTCTTCTCAAGAGTTTCACTTACTGGCTGTGGGCATACGAGGAGACAAAAATCTCCATTCAGTCATTTTCCGTCGATAATCACGTGCGGATCATGCAATTGAAAGGTAAATTAATCTTATTGGACGATGACGGTCTATCTAGCAGACGATAAAACTATCGGAGACAATTATCAAACTTGTTTGATATGATAAATTCTATCGGTAATGCGATAATCTTTTCGTGAAAGTGCTGGCACGCGCGAGATTTTACTCAAGATTCGAGTCGGCGACAAAAATCGCCAACCATGACTGCTCGTGTGACCGCAATATTAGTGATGCATTATTGCATAATTATGGAAACGACGTTCGAGTGGGACGCAAACCTTAGAAAGAACAATGAAAATTCATTTGCATCAGAATAAAGAAAACGATTATGCCTCTGTCTTGGTCGCATTTCCTTCATTGTACACTAAATGGGGTTGACATTAGGACAATAAGGAAAACAAAGTGGGACGTAAAACTCCGTTGTTTTTGTTCCTAGAGCGCCTTCGGTTTGTTGACTGACAAGACTACAATTTGATTACGAAAATGAAGAATTAGATCTAGCTAATCTTTCATGTGTCCAAATAAACAAAACAAAGTTCATTGAACAACATAGTCGATAGACTGTTATCAAAAAGCTGAGTTGGCAGCTCTCTCGATCCGAAAATATCTTTAAACGATGCGAGTGACCTTTTCTCCCACATTCTTAATGCTAAATGATAAAACCCCATTGTGAATAGAAACATCTTTCAGAATTCGCTTTTTCCTTCTGAATTAATGAATTTTCTAATAATAAATCGTTCTAGTTGATTGTAGGATTGTTGATGTCCGTAAAAGACATATAAGGGCGTTTTCTTTCGTTTTTTTTTCATCGGCGAAGATGAATGGATGAATTTACCAAATTTGAATTTTTTTAAAGGTATCATTTCGTCTCGAAGCAAAAACTTTAAAAAGTAGTTCCATAAACAAGTTCTTTTGTGCTCAAAGATCCTTCTACAGTGGAAATCGAAAAAGAGAAGAGGACTGGACAACCGAATTCCCGTCAAGAACAATTAGGCTTTAAAAGTTATTTTAAAACCTTTGCACACGAAACAATTTCCAATTGCAGTGGTTTACATTTAAATTTCGACAACAATCGATATGGGAATTTTCTCAATTTTCTCCAGACAACAGATGTTTAAGTGAAGGTACAGATCTCATTAAGAATGTTCTACCGACTGAAACCGGCTCCACTGTACCACTGTTTCACAGTTAATTCAAGAATTTTACTCTTTCTCAAACTGCATGGCATGGATTCCTCGATACCAGAATTTTCATTAATTCCCTGCATGTTCAACGGTTTACTGTCTACAATAAAAAATTCTTCGATTGTGCTTTGCACGGCGTAGATCTTTCAAAAAGTCCAAAAATTTTAATTTAGTGCTTCTACTGAGGAAACGTCGCTATTCTGACCAAAGTTTTTATATCGTCGCACCTTTCATGAAGTTTCCCGTCTTAAAGTTAAAGGAAGAGGTGTGCCATTTTGGAGGTTGATTTGAGTCTTGAATATATGTAAATAGTCCTCAGAAGTACTAGAAATGTGCGAAATAATTTTCATCATTCCTTCAAGAATATCTCCAACTAGGAATTTCTTTTCCTATCTCAAGAAAAGACGAGTCGTCATTTTAGCCATTTTAAACACAGATAATTCTCGACACACATGGATTTGTGGGCTAAAATTTCGAGGGCGAGTTGTGAACACTATAACTGTTCAGTTCAGCTAAAAACTTCTGGTTTCTGAGACAAAAATACGATTGGTAAAAAATCTTGAGCAAAAATATACGCAGTAAGTTCAATATGATGGTATTTCACATGGGTCTGTATGACTAAGCTACTACTATAATTGGGACATTATTTACGCAATTTAAGGTTTAAATGAAAGGTTTCACAGAATGCACTTCTGTTAGCTATTTAGAAAATGTAGTAGGTTGCACTTAAACTTTGATGTCTTTTAATGTGAAACTTGATATTTTGCGTGGGTTTTCTTGAATTTACTCATTCTTTTCTATTTGAAATGTGCAGAAATGAATCAAAGAGTAATTCGAAACCATCAAAATACCAGTTTCCAACACCGTGATCTTGGGAATTATTTCAAAGACTTGGTCAATTTCAATTTTCTCTTTAATTTCTGATAGATAACTATTAAAAGGATAGGTGCGCCATTTTTTGTGACCATTTGCATCTTAGACTCAGAAACTTTTTTGCTATGCTAATCAGTAATACTGCTCAGAGCTCACTGTCGAAATTTGAGTCTTCAAATCCATGTGTGTCCAGAGTTAAAAGTTGAAAGTTAAAAAGACGAATCGTCATTTCTTCAGACACTACTATATAAAGAAAACCCCCCCAACCTTCCCCAAAAAAAAAAAAAATGGCGCATCTGTACCTTTAAGTCTTGGCTCTTTGCTTGTTTTAATATTCACCCTTACGCAGAATTGCAACAGAAAAAGCGTTCAGATCAGAGCATCTATTAGACAGAAATTTGGGATTTTAGTTACCATTGCCCTTTTCATCTAATACAACCAGAGTCTAGTTTTTCTAAGAAAATAAATAGTTACTGATAAACAACTTTTAACTTGTCCTCGATTATTGACATGAATCCAAATTTTCATAGATTGTTCCTTGGCCTTCTTGACCATTTACGTTAACCTTCCATAAAAACAAATAGACATTTTCATTGGTATTGCAGCTGTCTTATATTGCCTCGGTTTTAAAAGTTTACACTTATAACTTTAATGTCCTTGACTTTTGACACGGGGTTCAATATTTGTGTTGCTAATTACTTGTGTGTAAGATTACAAATGTGAGAATGTTGTCTAAAAAAAAAAAGTTTCAGAAATGGTATTTATTTTATCTATCAAAGATTCTAATGCATCTCACTTTTATCTTTGATGTTTTCACTGCGAATCTGCTGTAAAAGCTTGTATTCACTAACAGATATTGAACACGCAGATTGCGCAGGTGTTAGGTTGGTTTAAAGTTTCTCTGGCTCGGGGTTCGTGCACCTATATTTTGACAGCTGAAGTGATATTTATGTTGATAGGGCGGAGATTTAACGATTCATATATATTCCCCATATTTGATACACGCCTCGTTCTATTTATACATACGACTTACATTTTGCTTATGCACTGAGTTTCTGTTGATGAAATGCCATTGTACAAGATGCTTAAAACGAATCTATTTTTTTTCATTTCGTCCTAGAGAGGTCATAGTAATGAAGCTTAGCCGATTTACACCTTTGGATTAAGGTCAAAGGTTAAAAATCGAATGAAAAGAAATATAAGCATCCCTTACTGGTAATTTTATTTTTCTTGCAGTAAGGCTGATAGTCAAGGACAAAATTTATCATTTGCAAAAAATCGATTTGCTTATGAGGAATTTGTTTGTTAAATTTTTAAAGGGACAGATTCACCTTTTTCGGAGATTGATTTGGTTCTTAAATATATGCAAATAGTCTACAAAAGTACCAAAAATTGTACGAACATCGAATAATTCCTTCAAAAATTTATTTCTTTTAGAAAGTCTTTTCTATATATGGTCTCGAGAAAAGAAGAGTCGTCATTTTAACTTTCAAACACAGTAATTCTGGACGTACATGAATTTGAAGGCTCAAATTTCGACGGTAAACACTATTACTGACCGATTAGATAGCTAAAAATTGTGACTAAGGTACAGTAGGAAAAAAATGGCGAATCTGTCCCTGTAATACGCAAGTAGAAATGAGTGAGGATTTGCACTGACATATCTATCTATTTGCCAACATAGGTAGGTAACAATTTCATTCAAATAAGCAAAATCGGCAGAAACTTGATGAAACAGGGGAAAACTTTAAAGTCAAAAATAAGATATTAATAAATTAACGGTATGTCATTAAATTTGTTAAAAACCATCAGCAAAATGTATAAGTTAAGAATAGAGGGTAAAATTACCGTGAGAGATTGCCTTATTAGACCAGTTTTTAGGTGTTATCGTGAATAATAAAGCAATATTCATTTGTCGCTTATATAAATACGCATTTAAAAGAATTTATATGACAATTATACTCTAAATATAAATGATATACATAAAAAATTGTCTTACCATGGTGAAAAAGAACCACTATATATATATATTTCTTATATACAAGATATATACACTATAGGTACAGTCATCCGCCACCGCCAATAGGTAAGAACGGTAAGAAGAGATTTGGCCAAAACGGTGCCAAAACGGCACCAGTTCTGTTAATCACGTGAGAATGGGCGTCCTCCCATCTCATTATATCGCTTTACTTGCAGGAATTTGGCGACTAGGTGCAGATTATTGAATGTTTTCAGTTATAACTTTTTCTTTTTATGTTATATTGTTAACAGATATAAACAATTGGTAATGGGGACACATTGCATTTGTGGGCTCAGTATAATTATGCATTCGAAATACTACTTCTAAATAGTTGAATACGTGCCTAAAAACCGTGGAAGTCAACGAAAGCTCATATTTGGAATGAATATAAGCTTACCTAATTGGTTGAAAGCTCTGCTTATGGAAAATAGGCTAAACCAATTAATGTAAACTGATTGTAAACTTGAATTATTGAATGTAAACTGAATGTAAACTGAATGTAAACTTGAATTATTAAATGTAAACTGAATGTAAACTTTAATTATTGAATGTAAACTTGCATTATTCGGTGCTTTTAAAAAATATGATACCAAAATGTGTAATTTGGTAAAAAGAGTTATGGCATATATATAGTGCTAGCCGGACAAACCTGGCCCTATCCGATACTCAGACATGATATACCGATGTGATATCGTCACAGTAATGAAGCTTAGCCGATTTACACTTTGGATTAAGGTCAAGGGTTAAAAACCGAATTATAAAAAATATAAGCATCCCTCACTAGTAATCTTAGTTTTCTTGTTGGAAGGCTTATGATAGTCAAGGACAAAATTTATCATTTGCAAATAATCGATTTGCTCATGAGACATTTTTTTTTCATACGCATGAAATGAACGAGCGAGGGTGGCATCTTTTTCAATGCTTTTTAATAGCTTGTCAAAAAATATAATGCCCAAAGTAGTAATTGGTGAAAAGACCTAACCCTACAAATCTAGCCCTGCCGTTCCCCGGATGTGATATCGTCACGGTTGGGATATCAAATCCGTTAATCATATAATGCATTGCGTTGTCGACTTATAGAAAGGCGTAAAGTCTTTCTTATTTAATTTTGATGATTCAAGTCAAATAATAAGCTCTTATTGTATCAAGAATGTACAATGATAGATATTATGCTTACTTATTATTTCATCAGATGCTTCTGATGAAAACTTTCTTGTATGAAATAGAGAGGACAGGTGAACGGAAATATCGTTCAGCTCTGAATTCACCTAATTATATAATCAAGTAAATTGCCTAAACTACTATTAGTATGTTGATAAAGCCAGAGAGTTTATGAATGCACGAGTTCAAATATTGCAAGATAGATAAAAAAAAAAACCTAGCCAGAAATATAGTAGAAACATATACATGAGAAATAATAGGAAATACCGTATGCGACGACTTGCAGACACCAAAATATTTTAGGTGGCCCTCCTCGTTATTTACTGGAGTAAAGTGAGTTGAAAAGCACAATCACAGAGTCACATCAAGTACAAACGGTTGAGCATGATAATATTGATCGTGGTGGAAAGGGTAGGAGAGAACTGACTTATTGGTCGAGGGGGTGGGGAGGCAACTGTTGGGGTTGAGATTACAATCGCAGCAACGCCTTAGGCGCAAGTTCCACAGATAATCTGAAGAAAATTGTTAAAATAATATTGATTTGGTGCAATTTGTCACATATTCCACAGCTCGAGGCTTCGGCCCTTAAATCAAGCTTATATTCATGGTATTAGCGAGCCTTGCTAGTAATTTGCATATTACATTGTACATACTGCTTATTATCACACAATATCCACCAGCTTCGTGATTATATCTCTAGATTGCATACTGGCAAGAGATCTATTTAGAACTAGAAGATTCCTTCATGAATTCTACCGTTTAAAATATTTAATAGAAGTCTGTCAACACTTGAGCTAAATATCTACTTCAATAATTTAGAACTTTAAGCCAAAATATTTTCATGTTTTGTACCTATCTATAATTATCTTGGCAACAGATGGATACGTGCTAGTAACTAGTCCGAAACATATGCCTCTCTTCCAGCTTCTGATAGATATTTTGACAGTTGTTATGGCTGACAACTCAACTTTCCAAATAGCTGGAATGAAGGCAGATGTTTCGGACTAGCTATAAACTAACTTCTCGTCGTTTCAATGTTATAATGACGTCACTTTACCCGCCCCCTATAATACACAACTCATCGTGGTAGAACTCGCCATTTATCATATTAGGTTTTAAAAAATCGTCGATGGCTCATCTAGTAATTGAATCATTTTGTATTAGACATCCTGCTAAATAGTAACATGAATTGATTATTATAGCTCTTTGAAAACGATGAGCAAACAATGACGAACCATCAGTTGAGAGTGGCCTCAGGTGTTCCGGAGGGGTGAACATGCCTTGATTGTCAATATGATTTTCAAAAAAAATATCATCAAATAGAGTTATCTCTTCGCGCAATTAGGTACTTCACCAAAAAAAGTGTTCAATTTTGTCGTATTTGAGTCACAGTTGGAGATTAATCACACCTGTTTAGTGCCTACATATAAATGACAACAAGTTTAGTGTCCTTTTTAAAGGGACAGGTGTGTCATTTAGGGGGCTGATTTTTGTCTTGAATATATTATGTAAGTAATCTTCAGAAATACTTGAATGTAAGAAAATCACATTTTTCATTTAAAAATACTTCAAACTAGGAATGTTAATCACTATATCTATATATGTATTTTCTATATATGACATAGTATCTTAAATTGACGAGTCGTCATGAAAACATTAACACGCAGATAATTCTGGACACACTTGAATTTGAAGGCTCAAATTTCGACGATGGGCTGTGAACACTATTACTGAATAACTCAGCTAAAAAATTCAAGTTTCTGAGACAAAAGTATTATTGGTCATAAAAATGGCCTACCCGTCTCTTTAAAAATAGGCCTACATGTATTTTTGATGGAACGTCCTTCTAAGAAGGACATCTGTGGGGACAAACATAAATTTTACAATCGAAATAAAGCTGGGCTTAAGGTTACCTCGGACACATTTGGAAATAATAAAGAAACGTAGAAATGAGATCAATTTTACTCCTGCTGTGTTTATCTTTCTGTTAACCAAATGGTTTAGCAATGAAGAGGTATTCAGTAGTCCACACGTGTTGAGTTTGCGGCGCCAGTGAGGGTACAAAGGGGGGGGGGGGGGGCATTTAACTCCCCAAAGAAATCAGTATGTCGGCAACGCCTATTTGTACCCATAGACATACGGACCGAAGATCTGTTTGTGAGGAAGTGGGCGGACTGGTTTGTCCGAAATTTTCCCCATAATTTTACCTGAATTGTTCTTTGTATTTAGGTTCTTACCTGATATTTTTTTCTGTGGCTACCCTACCTGTCGACCAACCGACCCACCGTCTCCTACGCTTATGTTTGTAGGTCTACCCCACCTGTTTTCTTCAAAATTCAAAAAATAATATTTTATTGGAATTCGTAACGAAATGTGTGGAAGAATGAATCGAATAGTTTCAATTTTTTTTCTCTTGGGGGATAACCTTCTCAGACACCTCGTAAGCATCTGCGTTTGTAATCTGAACAATTATTGCCCACCCCTTACCCACCCACCCCTATTTATATCTCAACATACTGACGCCGCCACTGCACGTGTTATTCAGAAACTGGAAGAACCCGCCATCTATTTGTCTTGATCGACTCTTCGTCTCTATCTATATTCATCTACTAGTATTATAGCTATCTATAGTTCACAGTTAATGACCCACAAATCTTTCCACATGAGGGCCAAACGACTTCGTATATGATATAGTATTTACTGGCTTGCCTCGTCAGAGATTTAGTTCGACAAATTAATCATTGGCGGCTTCGGTAATTTAAATTAAAGGGGGGCGCCGGAAAAGTTTTTGAAATTATTTTAAGTAGGGTCAGGAGATAATTTAGCCACTCATGGAGTTTCCATTGCTAAAAATGGATTTATTTTGGGTAAGAGGTGACGGTAAAAACTATAAGTCTAGGCCTAGCCCCTGTGGGGTTATAAGGGATTCCCCCCCCCCCCCCCCCCCCCCCTCTTATCCATCATAAGAACCAATATGCGACTGACCTAATACCATAGACCCTGCTATTTCTACGTAGGAACGGCACGTATTTTCGTTTGACATATACCATTGACATCACTGGTTGCGAAATATTTGATTAAATAATTAACCTAATAAGTCCTAACCATTAATCAAAATCTGGTGTCATATACACAGATGGGAGTCAACAAAATCAAAGGATAGGCTTACATCAAAATCTTGGTTCGTGCTCCATGTCGGACAAATAATAAAATTTTAAAAGTCAAGTTGTGGACGACGAACGTGGCTGGTTTTCGGAACTATGACGGTAAGATACGTTTCTAAATGCCTGCTGTGGATATTTGATGGTTTTACGAAGAACATGGTGCGGGGTTGTTGCGAGGTTGATTCTCCACAATGACAAATCATTGCAAACTTTGTCTTATACCTTGACTGCACCAGCTACCTTTCTTGTGTGAAAGGCGTTTGACTAGATTGTACGATAGCGAATGCAGTCAATCAGAGGCGTAGGCCTAATGTAAGCCATACTGTTTACATTATTTCTGTCGAGGGCTCTGATTGGTTGTATTCGCTTACGTACAGTCTAATCGAATCGTTGCATTATGTGACACAAACTTTGCGACCTTAAAAAGAGGCCCATGGTGATAAGCCTAATGTTGTGGAAAAGAAGATTTTTTTTAAAACGACTTGTTTCGATTGCTGGTTATTTGAGTAACATATTAAAGAAAAATATTACTGTGATGTCCCGATTGAAATAAACCGGAAGTGAATTTCTAAACAAGGAAAGATAATTCTGTACATAATAACAAAGAGAAGAAAATTAGTCAGTGAGTTCAACATATTTGCTTATTTTTATCATAAATTTATTATCAGAAATCTATGAGTGGTCTATCCCTGTGTTATTTCGTTTACTTACAGTAAGCTTACACATTTTATCTCGATATAGAATCAGAATGCATTAGTTATTTCTTAATACATTTTGGACAGGCATGAAACAAGATCATGGACAAAAAACAACGTTGAAGACAATATTCCAGAAATCTTTTAAAGTTTAGGACAGTCAGTATGTTGCTGATGGTTCTCCACTGCCCTGACAAAATTTGATCATTACACACTACTCCTTAGCGTTACCTATTTTTTTTTAATCAGGAGTAAAAGATAGGAATTTCATTTTGCAAAAGTTGCCGATGCCTCCTCCGATGCCTCATCCGATGCCTCATTAGTCTAGAGAAAGTCTAGTGCCAAAGGGGTTTGAGATGGCATAATCCCTTCAGTCATCATTTTAGCTTTAAAACGCAGATAATTCTGAACACACATGCCATGGAAAGCTGAAATTTCGACCAAGAGCTGTGAATGCTTGAACTGATTAGTCCAACAAATGGCGAATTTTCCCTTTAATTCAATATATGATGTCTATTTAACTGTACCATTTTGTTATATGTTTCCTTTTGTATTCAAGGTAACGATATTGTAATTGTAAACAAATCATGGCATTGTCACTAGACGATAAGTTACTAGGTGAGAAAGTAGACTATTATTGTAGTAGTAGTGAAGATGAAGATGGGGACGGTAAACCTACTAATAAAGAAAGACTACCAGAAATAAAACCACCAGATACCACCTATCCTGGCTACTGTACAAATGTAAGTAGGAACTAGCATCTTTCTATCAAAGCTACTGTACAATTTTAAATAGGAATTAGTATCTGTCCTGTCTACTGTACAATTTTAAATAGGAATTAGTATCTATCCTGTCTACTGTACAATTTTGAATAGGAATTAGTATCTATCCTGACTATCTTGGCTTCTGTACAAATGTAAGTACGAACTAACATCTTTCTATCCAAGCTACTGTACAATTTAAAATAGGAATTAGTATCTATCCTGTCTTCTGTACAATTTTGAATAGGAATTAGTATCTATCCTGGCTAACTTGGCTTCTGTACAAATGTAAGTACGAACTAGCATCCTTCTATCCAAGCTACTGTACAATTTTAAATAGGATTTAGTATCTATCCTGGCTTCTGTACAAATGTAAGTAGGAACTAGTATCTATCTTGGATATCGTGGCTTCTATACAGATGTAAGTAGGAATTAGTATCTATCCCGGCTACTGTACAAATGTAAGTTGGAACTAGTATATATCCTGGCTTCTGTACAAATTTAAGTAGGAACTAGTATCTATCCTGCCTACTTTACAAATGTAAGTAGGAATTAGTATCTATCCTGGCTTCTGTACAAATGTAAGTAGGAATTAGTATCTATCCCGGCTACTGTACAAATGTAAGTTGGAACTAGTATATATCCTGGCTTCTGTACAAATTTAAGTAGGAACTAGTATCTATCCTGGCTACTTTACAAATGTAAGTAGGAATTAGTATCTATCCTGGCTTCTGTACAAATGTAAGTAGGAATTAGTATCTATCCCGGCTACTGTACAAATGTAAGCTGGAACTAGTATATATCCTGGCTTCTGTACAAATTTAAGTAGGAACTAGTATCTATCCTGGCTACTTTACAAATGTAAGTAGGAATTAGTATCTATCCTGGCTTCTGTACAAATGTAAGTAGGAACTAGTATCTATCCTGGCTTCTGTACAAATGTAAGTAGGAATTAGCATCTATCCTGGCTACTGTACAAATGTAAGTAGGAATTAGCATCTATCCTGGCTACTTTACAAATGTAAGTTGGAACTGAATCTTACAAAAGGAAATTGTCGTTTCTTACCGGGTTCAATTTACATTGAAAATTTAGGATAACCAAAAAATTGAAATTTTAAATAATGAGATGTAATGGATCCAGCTATTTACAGATTGATTATTTTTGGACATGATATTTTATAGACTGGCCCGAAAGGTGTATTAACAGACTGGAGAGAGTACAAGAGATTAGAAACAGAGAAAAGAGAAAATCAGGAAAAAGAGAGACAAGCATTAGCTAAAAAATTAACTTTAACTTGTAGATCTCATGTAAGTATAGATATGGTTTTCAATTAACCTAGGGCTAAGTAATATTGGTTCAAATTGATATCATGATATTAAGCATTACTACATCATGATATGGGTATAATTGTTAGATCAAACAATAAATTTCTTTCTAAACACCTTTCTTGAATATCATGTCTGTTTGAGATATTGATCTACTTTTTAGAAAGAGGTATACCATATACCACAATAACTACCATATTTCACGATATTTCAGTATTTTTGAATCAGACAATATTACTAACAATATAAATTCCTATACCAGTATTTATCATGATACCTGTGTATCACCCAGCCCAGCCCTAAATTAGCCCTTGGATTCCCTGTCCATTTTAATGCTTTGAAAACTGACGTCTGTGTGGTAGAAGACTAAGGAAACAGTCACACTAACCTAACCTAGAGGTCTAAGGTACAATCAAGATGTATGGGAAGAGATTATGCCTTCAACCAAGTTACCTCCTGCCTTTGAAGTGACTGTCATTGAAAATGCATCCAGCTGTTACAATGAAATTCAGAAATTTAGATATTTGAAACAGAGTTACCCCATGAGACCTCCGATACTTTAAGGTCTTATTGATCCAGTCGACCCAGCTGTTAATAGTTACAGCTAATCCAGGAAAGATCAATGTCGAGATATTTTTCCAAGGACTAGCCGGTAGAAAGGATTTCCATGAGTCTAGGTTGTTATCCTTGTAATCTATAGTTGTTTCTTTCTTAAAGTTGGATGATGAAGCTGAGAAAGAGAAAGATGAAGATTTTTTAAAAGAACTGGAAGAGTTAGAAGATGAGTTTATCAAAGAATATAGATTAAAACGGTTAGAAGAAATGAGGAAAGCTTTAGATAATGTGTAAGTAAATCTTAATAGTCACAATCTGATCTGGATGGTTTGTTTCTTGTCTTTTCAGATGGTTTATACACTTGCAATCCATGATCTGGCGACTTTCTTATTTAAATTGTGTTCTGTAGGATCAAAATTTATGCTTGATAATCAAACATTCATCAACTGTTCTCTCCTTCATTTTCCAAACTTATTTACAGTTACAGATATATATTCACAGGTTTCAATACACTGACTGAAATTAGAACCCATGACCTTCAATTTATTTTTCAGCCCTAAATTTGGTAGAGTAGTAGAACTTACATCTGATAGTTTTGTTGAAGCTGTAGATAAAGAGAAGCCAGGTGTAACTG
Organism: Lottia gigantea; assembly: GCF_000327385.1. Taxonomy (NCBI): domain Eukaryota; kingdom Metazoa; phylum Mollusca; class Gastropoda; family Lottiidae; genus Lottia; species Lottia gigantea. The sequence continues at coordinate 843,637 of NW_008710397.1, forward strand.
TTATTGTTCATTTATTTGAAAATGTAAGTAGAAAAATTGGAATGAAAAATGAGTAATGGTTTGCAATGATGATATTATGAATGAGCTTTGACAGTCAGAATGATCCAGGACCTTCTCAAATAGGAAAGACCTTTGACACCTGATATTCAGAATGATTCATGACACCTGATATTAAGAATGATTCATGACCTCTGATATTAATAATGATTCATGACCTCTGATATTAAGAATGATTATTGACCTCTGATGTTAAGAATGATTCGTGACCTCTGATATTAAGAATGATTCATGACCTCTGATATTAAGAATGATTCATGACCTCTGATATTAAGTATGATTCATGACCTTTGATATTAAGAATGATTCATGACCTCTGATATTAAGAATGATTCATGACCTCGGATATTAAGAATGATTCATGACCTCTAATATTAGGAATGATTCATGACCTCTGATATTAAGAATGATTCATGACACTTGATATTAAGAATGAACCATGACCTCTGATATTAAGAATGATTCATGACCTCTAATGTTAAGCATGATTAAGGACCTCTGATGTTAAGCATGATTCATGACCTCTGATGTCAAGCATTATCCATGACCTCTGATATTAAGAATGATTCATGACAGCTGACATTGATAATAATTCATGAACTCTGATATTAAGAATGAATTATCACCTCCGATATTAAGAATGATTCATGACCTCTGATATTAAGAATGATTCATGACAGCTGACATTGATAATGATTCATGAACTCTGATATTAAGAATGAATCATGACCTCCGATATTACGAATGATCGATGAATTCTAGAAATGAGAAGTTTATTATTATTTAAAATTGTTTTTAGAATGTTGAAGCTTGTGAAGCTATGAATGGATGTTTGTTATGTTTAGCTCAAGAATATCCTACATTTAAATTTTGTAAATTAAAAGCATCAGAAGCTAAACTGAGTAGTAAATTTGTAAGTAATGTTTTGTATTAGTATACTTTTATAGTGTTTTTAGTCATCATTAGAATAGAAAATTCTAGTTTGTAAACGCTCTAAAAATTAGATTTTTTGATGGAATCAAATGAAATTCGATATGTGTGTACATATTCATGAAATGAAGATCAAGTTCAAATTTGAGCTCTTTTTGACCGTTAGAAGCAAAGTTATTGCCCTTGCCCAAAAATCTTGAAAATTTACCATCTGCATGCCGTGACGCATATGGCTGTGGTCCACTGTCTTAATCATTCCTAACCACTGATTCCTGGGTAGAGCAAATTTTACCAATTATTTTCATGAGAATTGAAATATCAGTCTCAAAATAGTAATTTTAGTCTAAGAATATCTTTGCATTGATAAAAATAGAAAGATATGAATATACTATCTTGTTGAAATTAGGTTTCTATTGACTGTAGATGTACAAAAATTTCATCCTTTAATTGTACTTGAGTGTAAAGGTTTTGTGAATGATAGTCCTGCTGAACCAAAAAAAAATGTTTTCTTTTCTTCAGAGTAAAATAGGAGTACCAGCACTGTTAATATATAAAAATAGTGAATTAATTGGTAATTTTGTCAATCTAGCTAGCCATTTAGGGGAAGATTTTTATGCTGTAGACGTGGAGAGTTACCTTCAAGAGTAAGTTAAACGAATCTTCCATTTTCTTCTTGAACAGTTTAGATAAAAAAAAAAGAAAGAAGTATAACTACTTGTGTTCACAAGTATCCTTTCTACCAACTGATCCTTGGCCAAAACTCTTAGCATTGATCTTTCCCGGATTATCTGTACTCATTTACAGCTGAGTCAAGTGTTATAATGAGGGAAAGGTGACTTATTCAAGTTCACCAGACCAGTTCATAGTGCAAAAAGAACTGTTGAGCGAACTTGCCAACAATTTGATCTGTATTGGCTTAAGAATTCATCATTAACATATTTTACATGAAAGATCGCTTGGGAAAATTTTTTGAGTGAGTTTAAAATGTGCTGTGTATCAGGGAAACTAGCGCCACTAGCGCCACTAGCTTTTTGCAGGAAGTCTATTATCTTGTGTAGAGCCAAATTTATGAGTTGCTTTAAAGGAGCACCTTCACTATTCGTTCAACCAATCATACCTATGTTTCAGAAACAGGAATTGTTTTAGCTTACATAATCAGTAATAGTGTTCACAGCTCATCGTTGAAATTTGAGCCTTCAATCCCATGTGTTTCCATAATTATTCACATTTGAAAGTTAAAAATTCGACTAAAATTTTAGCGAGACTATGCCATATATAGAAAACACATATATAGAAATAGACAGTGAAATTTCTAGTTTGAGGTATACTTGAAGGGATTATGCGATTTTCATGCATTTTAGTACTTCTTAAGACTAATAAAGTACAATAAAGACCCAAATCAATCCCCGAAAATGCCGACTGTTCCCCTTCAAGTCACTAAATGTAACTGTTTGTTATTGTAGATATGGGTATTTACCAGATAAAGATTTAGGTGCTCCTGTTATACGTGATAAACACACTGGTCAAATACGTGGCTCACTACCAAGTGATAATCACTATGATAGTGGTAGTGACTTTGATATCGACTAAACTTTTGGGTACATCAAAAAAACTTGTTCATGGTAACTTATTATCAAATACATGTTCATCTCCATTTCAACTGGCATTGAAAATTCATATGTTATAGCGAAATTTTATTGATAGTGATGTAACAATCACTTCTGATAGTGGTAGTGATTTTGATATCGACTTTCATCAAAGAACTTGTTCATTCTAAAGCACCTATCTTCATTTTCATTTCAACTGGCATTCGAAAATAATGATAAATCTTTATTTCATAGCGATGATAGCATACATGATAGCACAATTTTATTGATAGCAATGTGATAATCACTTTGATATCGACTTTCATCAAAGAACTTGTTCATTGTAATGCACCTATCAAATACATGTTCATTTTCATTTCAACTGGCATTCAAAAATGATAGCAAATCTTTATTTCATAGCGATGTGATAATCACTTTGATAGTCGAAGTGATATTTATATTTCTGATTTATATTATGATTTCCATCAGAAAGAACATTCAAATTTTTTATTATAACAATTTGATGAATGCATATCACTGATAAAGATTAAGTGATTTTGATAGTGATTACCACTATAGTATTAGTGATTTTCATGTATTCATCTTAGTGTGGTCCTATAGTGTTTTTCCTGTTAGGATCTTTTTGTTATTGTCAATAGGGGAAGTAATCATTGCTCTATGAATTTCTTTTGCTCATAACTTGAATAAAAATAAAAGTTTCCATTATAACATTCAGTGTTTACTCTGCATTTACACTACACTACACTATATGCATATTTTAAGAAAATACACACTAAATTATCAAATAATCCCACTTTGAAATGGAGATTTTTAAGTTAAACACTGTACATGTATTGTAAAATTTAAAGACTAGCAGTGTCATCATCATTGTTAAGAATTTTATCATACTGAATGTGACAGTGCAATAAAGAAAAAAATTGAATATGTGTCTTCTCTACCAAATTCTTGTGAAACAACTTTATTGAGGTCACTATTAATGTGCTTTTTTGTAAATTATTGCTGTATGATGTTATCATTGCTGTATAATGTTATACCGGTAATATAATATTATAATATAATGTTATCTTTGCTGTATAATGTTATACCGGTAATATAATATTATAACATAATGTTATCTTTGCTGTATAATGTTATACCGGTAATATAATATTATAATATAATGTTATCTTTGCTGTATAATGTTATACCGGTAATATAATATTATAATATAATGTTATCTTTGCTGTATAATGTTATACCGGTAATATAATATTATAATATAATGTTATCTTTGCTGTATAATGTTATACCGGTAATATAATATTATAATATAATGTTATCTTTGCTGTATAATGTTATACCGGTAATATAATATTATAATATAATGTTATCTTTGCTGTATAATGTTATACCGGTAATATAATATTATAATATAATGTTATCTTAGCTGTATAATGTTATACCGGTAATATAATATTATAATATAATGTTATCTTTGCTGTATAATGTTATACCGGTAATATAATATTATAATATGATGTTATCATTGCTGTATAATGTTATACCGGTAATATAATATTATAATATAATGTTATCTTTGCTGTATAATGTTATCATTGCTGTATAATGTTATACCGGTAATATAATATTATAATATAATGTTATCTTTGCTGTATAATGTTATACCGGTAATATAATATTATAATATAATGTTATCTTTGCTGTATAATGTTATACCGGTAATATAATATTATAATATAATGTTATCTTTGCTGTATAATGTTATTATAATATAATGTTATCGTTATATAATGCTATCGTTGCTGTATAATGTTATCATTATAATATAATGTTATCTTTGCTGTATAATGTTATACCGGTAATATAATATTATAATATAATGTTATCTTAGCTGTATAATGTTATACCGGTAATATAATATTATAATATAATGTTATCTTTGCTGTATAATGTTATACCGGTAATATAATATTATAATATGATGTTATCATTGCTGTATAATGTTATACCGGTAATATAATATTATAATATAATGTTATCTTTGCTGTATAATGTTATCATTGCTGTATAATGTTATACCGGTAATATAATATTATAATATAATGTTATCTTTGCTGTATAATGTTATACCGGTAATATAATATTATAATATAATGTTATCTTTGCTGTATAATGTTATACCGGTAATATAATATTATAATATAATGTTATCTTTGCTGTATAATGTTATCATTGCTGTATAATGTTATTATAATATAATGTTATTATAATATAATGTTATCGTTATATAATGCTATCGTTGCTGTATAATGTTATCATTATAATATAATGTTATCGTTGTTGTATAATGTTATCATTATAATATAATGTTATCAATATTGTAAAGTGCTATAATATCATTAATTTATAACATTATCATTATTGTCATTAATTGTATGGCCTTTGTCATTATATTCTGTTGTCATTGCTTATCATTATGTTTTCATTATTGTATAATGTTATCATTATTGTATATTAAAATATATTTAAGTGTCTACACTGGTTGGAGATGGTGACATTCTCATTATTGATAATGAATTGAAAACAATGATTGTGATATAGCCTTTTTATTATTGCAAAATAGAACAAAGCCCTCTTTAAAGGAATAATCGTCTAAATATTTGATAAGAAACAGCTGATATTTCCTATCCATATTACTTAAAGTAAATTCGAACACCTGGTTTCCTTACAATACAAGGGCATTACTAAACCCCTTATTGGTTATCATATCCAACAAGAATGTTAATTTCTACATTACATTTTTGTTTTAATTGTAAGGAAACCTGGTGTAGAATACTATATCCTGAATAGTAACATAATAGCAGACTTTAAGCAATTCCAGCTGACATAACAAATATTAAAGATGACTATTCCCTTTTAATATATAAATATTTAACATATAACAACCCACATAATATAAATCACATAACACATGTCAGTAACATAACATACTTCATTGTTATATATTACTGTCTGATTACTATGATTCCCCAATTTCAATTTGTTATTCTATGGTGTTATGTATTAATTGGATTATAAAGATCTTTTCTCAAATTTTTATGCATATCATAGACACTGATAACATCAATATGCACCATTCGAATTTTCAATCAGATGTCTGTGGTTCCTGCAATTCCACTAAAACTCAGTGACTTCACTAATTGCAAAGGGACTTGTGTGATACAAGATTATTATGCAATTAGTGACATTGTATGCATTTTGCGGAATTGCAAGACCCACAGACATCTGAATTGGAATGGTGCAAATTGATGTTATCAGTGTCCACAATATGCATAAAATTTTTTAGAAAACCTCTTAATACATTTCGCCTTTCAAGCCTTTCTTGAAAGCTTCATAAAGCCTGAGATTCTGAGTAATTTTTTTTTGATTTGATCATTTAATAATTGAATAATTAAGAAACCACAGTAACCAGGCAGTAAATCACATTATATCAACAGCACATTCATTTTGCTTTATCAAAACAAATTCTTTCGATACTCGGCTTCAAAAATTTGTAAATCTGTAAATTAATGGAATGCATTCAGATGTAAACTCAAAAAAAATTTAGCCTTCATTCTCCATCATAACTGTTTCTGTTGGCCTTACAATCTGATTGCACAAAAATATAAGTAATTATTGCAAAAGAAGTAAAATAAACCATTAAATCTAAGAAAGAATTTGCCCTTTTAAATGCAATGAATGGAGTTTTACGTCCTACTTTTCTGCACCATGAAGACAATAAACTATAATTACCGATCAAAGCAAGAATATACTTCTATAATGCAAAAATAACCCACGACATTAAGAATTTTGTCATGTTTTTAATTTAGTATTTACAGGGTTTCTCAATTGAATTATTTCTATTATTAATTGATTATTGATTGGTAGTCTGTCATTGAGAAATGATCTCAGTTTGGAATCGATACACAGCACTATAAAATCACTATCATGGAGCAATTGGATTTCAAAATATAAAAAATTATTAAAAGAATAGGTCATCTAATTACTGTTATAGCTGGCACTATTCAGAATGCAAATCTGGCACCCGCTTTGTCTCCAATTAGTTAAATATCTGCCATCTAAGTCTTACAACAGTCACTGTAGGTAGCCATATTCTCCCACTGATTTGTCAGATATCACTGTTTTTATTAAATTGTGCACATACCAGATGCCAGATTTTCATTTTGAAAAGTGAATATTATAAATATTATTCAGATGTCTATTTCTTTAAATAAGACAAACTCTTATTCTTGATATATTAATAGTTAGATATCCTCATCCCTTTAGAATACTAAAGATGAATTTTTTTTGTTTGAGCTTTACTCTACACAAATACTACTTTTATCAAGTGAAATACACCATGTATAAAGTAAAATACATCTTATATCAAGTGAAAGTTTACTTTTATCAAGTGAAATACACCATGTATAAAGTAAAATACATCTTATATCAAGTGAAAATTTACTTGTATCAAGTGAAATACACCATGTATTAAGTAAAATACATCTTATATCAAGTGAAAGTTTACTTGTATTAAGTGAAATATGACTTATTGCAAGAAAACTTTGACTTTCAAATGAAATACAACATGACAAGTGAAATATGACTTAAATTGGTGAAATACTACTTACATCAACTTAATTTAATACTAGATAATATGTAAAGTGAAATAAACTTATGACCAAAACATGATTTGTTTTAAGTGAAATACTGCTAAAACTTACATCAAATGAAGCACTACTTATAATTGAAATACCATAAAGTAAAATAAAATTAATATGACCCATGAATGAAACATTACGGAAATTAAGTGAAATACAGCTATTTGTTAATGAAATACTACGAGTCGAAAAATGTCCATGATAATTCTAATATAACACAAAATCATTGAAATGCAGCTTATATCAAGTCAACTACTAGAAATGCAGCTTATAGTATAGCAAGTGAAATACAGCTTATATCAAGTTAAAAACAGCTTTCATCAAGTTAAAAACAGCTTTCATCAAGTTAAATACAGCTTTTATCAAGTGAAATGCTACTTTTATATCAATTAAAATACAGCTTCTAGTAAGTGAAATACGCTTCTATCAAGTGGAATACAGGTTATATCAAGTTAAATACAGCTTTTATCAAGTTAAATACAGCTTTTATCAAGTTAAATACAGGTTATATCAAGTGAAATACAGGTTTTATCAAGTGAAATACAGCTTATATCAAGTGAAATACAGGTTTTATCAAGTGAAATACAGCTTATATCAAGTGAAATACAGGTTTTATCAAGTGAAATACAGGTTATATCAAGTGAAATACAGCTTTTATCAAGTGAAATACAGCTTTTATCAAGTGAAAATGATTTTTTTTATATTAATTAGAGATGAAGTGGGGGTAAAATCTGGGGCACAAATGATTTCCCTAGCCATGCACCCCTCTGTAAGCAAATGTCTCTGAAAATTGACAACAAAACATATAAAAAATAAAATCTTTAGATATGAACACCATGGAATGTACACTGATATAAGAAAAACCCTTAAACATCTAGAAATACCTTATATTCAAAATCCTTCTAACCAATAAGTAAAACCAAGGGAGTTTCAATGCATAAAAAGATTTTACCTTATTTCAAACATCCCAGCTTTTGGTTGTACTGTAAATGAATACAGAAATGCTTTTCTAACCTCTGTATGTGTAAGGGAAAATTTCCTGTTTGAAGAAATTCTAGCTCTTAGATTGGACATAAAATTCAAAGTGTCAAACGTAGTGAACAAGTGTATATATTCATCAGTTGGACCAGGTGCAATGACTAAAGATTAGAATCACTATATAAGACGATACCATACTACCACAGATATCTCACTACACTACACATACAAAGGTTAGAAAGTCTCTGTTTAGTGAAATATTATGATCTATGATATGCTTGCATGAGAAATGGTTTTGTTTTGAAAAATCTGAAAGTCCCATGATAGCAATTTATCAAGCAAGGTTTTAACAGATGTCATCCAGCCAGAGTCTGCGTTTTTAGCAAAAAAAGGGGTCAAGAATTTAATTACTCCTGAGGAGTTCAACTAGAATGAAACGAGTTCAGTCGTACACACCTAGCCATGAACCTGTTTTTATAATTAGGTAAGATTTTACTTAAATTTGAACAAGCTATTACAGGTGCATATCTGATTAAAAGCAAAACAAATGTACCAATTTATTTCGCAGTAGCTCAGTGAATTAGGGTTCAATCACGGCATAGGTCGAGATAATACCTTGAGATTTTTCAACTCAGTTTCCCCCTGTCAGTGATGTAGATAAGAGGGGCTGACATGGCAAAAGCGTCTAATCGTTCGGACGGGACAATAAACCAAGGCCCTTTTGAGGCAAAATTTCCTTCATTGCATCCTGCATGGCATTGCCTGTCTTCATTAGCCTACATCGTTCAGAAAAGTAGGATGTAAAACTCCATTCATTTCATTGTTTTTATTCCTTAGGACACAATGTTCCTGGTATTAAACGTCAAATTTTACCGTTTCTTGATGTGAGGGGAATTATGAATTTGAGTAAAATTCCCTGGAGCCAGATCATGTGTGTTCTAGATTTCAATTTCCCAAATTGAATCCACAGTAATAAGATCTGATTAAACAAAATGAGCTTGGTACATCCTATTTTTTCTGCACCTGAATTGGCTAATAAAGGACACTATGCAGTATTCAATGAGGAAAATTTTGCCACTTGTTATTATATGTAATTACTATTAAGTAGAAAAAAAGGGTTATAATAACTTTCCAAAGAGTTGCATAATATAAATAATAGCTAGTTTTTCTCACTCTGGCTGGACAACATCTGCCAAAATCAACTTTAAATGGGTTGAACCCTGATTTTTGAATGTCTAAGAGGCATTGCACTGAGTGATAAATCTACCTTGATGAAAAAAATGGACGAAATTAAGATGAAATCTAAACCTTTTCTGTCAGAAGTTTTTCCACATCCTCTTCTTGTGGTTTTGACGTTGATTTCACCTGATCCAATTGATGCTGGGCTTTCATTTCTCTTCGCTTGACTTCAGTATAACTACTGGAACCAAACAGCACGATGGCATTACTCAGCCACCATAAAGATGGTTTGATATCCTGGTCCTTTATACAGGCAATAACAGTCTGAGCACAAGCTTTAGCTGTTCCCGATATATTATGCGTTAGAGGTGATGTGAATTGAATTTGAAGTCCCGTGGCGTATCCGATGGCGAACCCACAGATACCAGCAGCAAACATGATCAACCAAAAGTAAGAATTAAAAAGTTTGGGAAAGGAGATAATTGTTCCCACTTCTCCAAAAACAACAATCAAAGGAATGAATAAAAATGAAGCATTGAGATTATTGTACAACGATAATCTCCAAACGTTGTTATCTACTACAGGCAACACTTTCTTGGTGAAAATAGAATTAAGTGCCACGAAAGCACTGGCCATCACACCAAATATTACACCAACAACTGATAGAGATCCTGTAAAAATATAAATCATGGAAAATTATTCAGCTCAGTATCATTAGAGGACAAGATATTGAAAAGAAATGGACATTGATAAGGCTCTTGGTGGGGTTAATGAAAATGAGAAAGTTCAGCCCAGATAGTTATAGACCTTCTTCACATGTCGGCCATATTGAAACAAGAATGAGGCTCATAATTCCATATTTTCAGTTGAATTTTGCCTTCACAAATTTCTGAGAAAAGGCAGTTTTAAACCCCTTTTCTCACTGTTGATTAGGTGTTTAGTGATCTTACATAGCCTATTCCTTCATATGACGTAGCCATCTTATCAATGGATGACATAATTTGCGTTAAAAGTGTCTCAAAAACGAGACATGAATATTTGTCATATACAACTGTGGTCTCGCTAAGTATGATATTCGAAATGATTTCCTTGGCATAATTCAAAATATATAAGAGTCAAAACTACAAGTTATTGTTAAAAAGAAAAGCAAAGGAAATTTGACCTTTGGTGGATAAGGTTATGAATTATGCATAAGTCTGTTTCAAGCATTAAACTAGCAGCGGTGTTACTTGAAGATCTTCAAATTAACCAAATACATACCCGTAGTGCCCTCTTGGTTAACACCCAGAGAAAAACCAGCAATGATGATAAAACAACAGGCAATAGCTTTTCCTGATGTAGATTGTCCTAATATCAAATAGGTAAACACCTAAAATAAAACATAATTTTAAACAACTTATGTTTTGATATCATTAGTATTGATAATGACACAACTCTTTTTTTTTTGAAGATTCCAAATTTACAACAGCTTCACAATGTCAAGCTATTATGATCTTCATACTTATACCTTGACTGCAACAGTCACCTTTCTTGTATCATGGAAGTTTGTAAATGAAGCAATCTGATTGGATTGTAGGCTAGTGAAAAGAACCAATCAGATGCCTCGACAGTCTGTGAACACAAAGCCATAATGTTAACAAATACAAAAACTTCCTGAAATTTCTTTATATCAGTTCATTGATTTTCCAGGATTTTTAAACCCCATTGTCACCTGGATAAATTGGAATGAAGGATGATGACACATCAGCAAACTTGCAAATTTCGACCAATATAAGACCCGACATATGCCATTCCAACACTCTAGCCAACTGGGCTACAGCCAGTCCTCACTCGTTTTAATTGAACCTCAATCATACTTACCACATTAAAGACAGTTGTTAAAGATCTTCCAACAAAATAAAATGCCACTCCAACATACTTTAAACATAAGTTGTTGAACGATATCATACATACAAATACAACAGACAGTGGTAATACCTGGAAATACAAATACAATAGACAGTGGTAATACCTGGAAATACAAATACAACAGACAGTGGTAATACCTGGAAATACAAATACAACAGACAGTGGTAATACCTGGAAATACAAATACAATAGACAGTGGTAATACCTGGAAATATAAATACAACAGACAGTGGTAATACCTGGAAATACAAACAAAACAGACATAGGTAATACCTGGAAATATAAACAAAACAGACAGTGGTAATACCTGGAAATACAAATACAACAGACAGTGGTAATACCTGGAAATATAAATACAATAGACAGTGGTAATACCTGGAAATACAAATACAATAGACAGTGGTAATACCTGGAAATACAAATACAATAGACAGTGGTAATACCTGGAAATATAAATACAACAGACAGTGGTAATACCTGGAAATACAAATACAATAGACAGTGGTAATACCTGGAAATACAAATACAATAGACAGTGGTAATACCTGGAAATATAAATACAACAGACAGTGGTAATACCTGTAAACACAAATACAACAGACAGTGGTAATACCTGGAAATACAAATACAATAGACAGTGGTAATACATGGAAATATAAATACAACAGACAGTGGTAATACCTGGAAATACAAATACAAAAGACAGTGGTAATACCTGGAAATACAAATACAACAGTGGACAGACAGTGGATATACAAATACAATAGACAGTGGATATACAAATATAATAGACAGTGTAATATAAAAAATGTGTCCCTTTTGTGATTGCACAAAAAATTAAAAAAACATATGAGGAGCCTACTTACTGCTTTACATATTTCAAAATTCACTTGAAACGGTGGGACTTTGACTATATTGGGTATGACTTTTCCTAATGCACTGAAGAAGGCTATAAAAACCACACTTAAAGCACACTGGAACCATGTCACAAAGAAAGGTGCCTCCAACTGAAAAAAAAAACAAAGGCATAGAGAGTGAATTGAGAAAGATTGGCAAAATAGCAGTGTGATTTGACAATTTCATAAGCTAACTGTTTGCCAAAGCCATCATGCAGACCTATTTAGCAAATCTGTCCAAAATGGTATCAATGTACTAATATATAATGGCTATACAAAAATCAAATCAAATTTTGCAAAAGATTGCACTAATTACAATAGCAACACCATGCTGTGTACAATGGAATTTTTTCAGCCTAGACTTTCCGAATTTCCACAAGTTTTGGTATCTTTAACAAGCACAGTCTGTAGGTAGGTGACAGACTAGCCCAGACCTTTTTACTAAATCTAAAAAAACAGTCTCAAAAATCCTATCCAGTGACACAATGAACAAGTTCAACGATGGCCATTGAATGCATACCAATATATTAGTATTTAAAGGGATAGATGCAGAATTTTAGGGGGTTGATTTGAGTCTTGAATATATGTAAATAGTCTTAAGAAGTATTAGATATGTTCAAAAATGGCATAATTCCTAAAAATACTTCAAACTAGTAATTTTACTCGCTATTTCTATATAGGTCCTTTCTATAAGCTTTTATCACAGAGTATGTTGTCATTTTAACGCAGATAATTCTGGATAAACATGGATTTGAAGGCTCAAATTTTGACATTGAGTAGTGAACACTATTAATGGTTAGCTCAGCAAAAAAGATTCCTATTTCTGAGAGCATGATTGGGATATAGAAATGGAGCACCTGTCCCTCTAAGTAGAAAATCAAGAAAAGGTTCTGTTTTTTTTAACTTTAAGTAGAAAAACGTACCTTTAAATCTGGACTACTCAATAAATACTTGTTTAGAAACACCATAGATATAGAAATAATCCTGAAACACAAAGTTAAGTCAATTTAAGACTATAGCAGTGGAATAGCTCAGTCAGTAGAGAGTTGGATTGTTGTCTGCTAATTGATTAGGTGCCTTGAGTCTGCATCTTCCTCAGAATCAAGAACAATTCTGATGCCTGAGCTAGTGCTTCCAAGAGTCAGCCCTGTATCGGCCTGGTGGCAGCTATCAATACTGTTTAGAAGTCCATCTTTAAAATCATATAAAAATAAGCAGTTAAATTGGATTTACCATCAAAAGTTCCAAACAACAAACGAAAATATGCATGATTCTTACATGGAAATAACACACACAAACGTAGTTCATAGCCATTTTGAATCTTTTCCTCAACTTAATAAATCAAATCTTTAAAAAGACTATTATATTTCACCTAAGTCTTCAAACCATATTTCAATCCATTTCTAAACCTTTAAATGTGATTTGAAGGCTTAGTTGAAATATTAAAGCCGTTTTGCAATATTTGCCTCATTTTGTCGAGAAGTGATTCAAAATGGCTGTGAACCATGTAGTTTTGTATGGGTGAAAAGGAGTTAGTGAAAAGTGATATCTATATCTGAAGTGGAGTTCTATCAGCTGACAAACAAAACTATTAGGTGATTTTTTCCCTTTAATTTTGATATTTGGAAAAACATTTTTATGGTTTTTGAGAAACAAGGTCTAGGTCCAAATTGTCAAACCAAACCAAGATATTTTTTCATTTTAGGCTATGGCTTAAAATGCAATTTTATTGTTATCCTTTTGGCTATGAACTATATAACATTTTAATCTTATTCATTTTAAAGGGTGCAATTCTAAAAAGATGCATTCTTATTTTTAATTTATCTGGGATAATCCCTTTAATCTGGTTCTCTATCCACAGCTGGTATATCAAGAATACAAACAATACGATTGGATTACACTAAAGTCACTATAAAGTTTATGATTGGTTGTAAGCTTATAATATTTAATTACCGAAAGGCTTTTGACATGTTAATAAAACACTGAATAAAACACTAAACAAAAAACACTGAATATTTTTTTAATGAGCCACTAGATTAACTAACTAGGGCTGGGTATCGATTACCAAATTCAGATCGATTATCAAAAATATTTTCTGATCAATCGAAATATTCAAAGTGAGAAATCTTCTAAATACTAAATATAGATCAAAATGTTTAATTCCATGGGTTATTTTTGTGTCATAGAAATATTATCATTGCTTTGATCGGTTATTATAGTTTATTGTGGGTAAGTGATGTGCTGAAGGTAACCTATGTGGAAGAGATTATTACTTGTTAACAGGTACATGGAAGATAATATATAACGTTGATATTTAATCGATTATGAAATCAAATAATCCTTAATCGTAATTATAAATTCTTAGAGACGATAATCGATTATTTCATCTAGCTCTTAAACTAACTGAGCACTTATAATTATAATAGGTCGACCATCATGAATGATAAAGTTCACAGTATTCTTTTGTGTACCCTCATGTGGTATTGAAGGCCAAAGTCTGATGCACACCGGTGGCTGAACAAAGGACAGAAAGCTCTACAAAGTTGAGTCTGACCTTTGTTGCTTCAAAATTTTCTACTTGACTGACTTGTCTTTCATTTTTTTTAAGCTTCGGTTAGTGGCCAAGAATTCCCATAGTTTCTCATCAATGTTGCATTAAATTTTTTAGAGGGATTTTTTCCAGTACTGGTACACTTATAACGACCATCTTGTAAATATACCACACCTTATCAGAAACAGAATGCACCAGTAAAAATTTAGAGGGAGTGGTCTGTCAGTAATATTATCTACATTTCCAATATAGTAATAAATATTTATCACTTTTATATCAACTGGTAAAATAAGTATAAGACTGTATAAGTTTAACTGTATTTTTGAGACGCACAAGAGACACCCCCATTGCCAGGAATGAAAAGGTGCTGGGGCTTAGATTTTGTACTCAGAAAATGTGAAGAATTAAAGGCCTATGGGACACATTTCTGACAATTTTGAGGTGCCAAAATCGTATCAATATCTATATCTTTTTGATTTCGTACAAAGACACTGAAGTAAATGGATCAATCTCTGCTGAACTGAAGAAGGCTTTGCTTGGTCCAAGCCTCCAGAGACCCCACCCTAACAACGGGGCTGTCAGGAGGTGCTGAGTGCTCATAGTATAGGGACAATACCTGTTGTCTGATGAGCGAGTCAGTGTAAGTAGGTGAGCAAAAGAAAGTAAAATATTTTAAACTTATCAATAATACACTCACCAGTAAAATGCCACGACAGCAGCGATCTTCAACGATTTAGATGCAAACGACTCCATTACCTTTCTCTTACCATCAACGTAGGAAAATGATTGCATGCCCCAAAAACTTCACGCTTGACTAACTTCTATCTTGTCATCCACAACAAAAACAATGTATTGGATACGTCAACAATTTTCAGATTTATCGGACGTTGTCGTAAAATCATAAATTTATGTGTTGTTTTGTGATATACCAGCATTATAAAGACATCTCATTTTATTCCATGACCTAAAAGTTTAGATCTACATAAAATGTAAAAAAAAAACAATAAGTTTGATTTGTATCAATGGAAACCAATTTTACGACAGTCAAAAGAGAATGCGGGTTGGTCCAGTTACTGTAATGCACCGAAATACACAGTAGTTAAGGGCTCAAATATCGACGATGATCTGTGAACACTATTACTGATTAGCTTAGCTAAGAAATTCTCGTTTCTGAGACTATGGTACGATTGGTAAACATATGGCGCACCTGTCCTTGTAAGCAACGCGTTGGATAGGCTAGTCAGTAGATTATTCGAACAATCAGTGGTTCATCTACCATATAGGGACTGGTTGAACCAAGTCCAAGTCTCATCCTTCACGAGGCTCCTATCCCAGAAAAAATACAAAATTAAAAAAAAAATGTACCTAAGTAGCATTATCTGTAGACTAAAAATATTTATATCTTCCATTGAAAGGCATTAAACTAACTTACAGAAAAAAAATTCCTTCGGGGTAGGGACAGTTCACACACACCCTGCCCACCCTAAAAGCAACGGAACGATTGTACTGTTCCTTAAGGCACATGCAGACCCCGTGAAGTCATGTCTAGTTTAGTTGACAAAGGTAATTTCATAACTCTTTCTTAAAATCATCTTTTTTGGTAAGATCTTAAAGATTACCTTTGGTATCGCTGCAAAGCTGAACCATTAATCAATCCATGAAAGCATTTCCGGATATATTACTCTTTGTCCCTATGCCCACACGGTAGACTAAAATTCCTATAGTCGAGGGGTAATCTTTAATTAAGGGAGTTTTACAGAAACGAAAAATATACCCTCGACTGCACTGTGGTGCCATGTATTGTGTGGCATATAGGGAAAAAATTGCCTTTCGCAAGCCCCCCATGTCGGCTCCCTGGACCTTCATCACTGGCAGAGGGCGCCAATTTCAAAAGTTTTTGTTAAAGCGTAGAGGTAAAGAATATGTCATCATAGGTTTCTCAATAAATCGTCATAGCATATAAACACTTTTGATCGACTGAATAAAATTCAATTTGTAGGACGATGATTGACGTCAATGTACATAAAGAAACTGAGGTATTAAATGACTTGCAATATAGGGAGTTTACCAACTGTTAAAGAAGGACCGTTACAAAGAGACCTGAGGTAAACCTTGTGTACAGCAATCGTCAGGATGCTTCTACAGTTGGTATTATTTTTAATTTTCAGTACGTATACCTTTTTTATGTGTTGGTTACTTATAAATTGGCGATGGAGTTTACTGCATATTTTTATGTTTTAAGTGGTCTAATGTAAAGGGCTAATGCAATGAGGTCAACTTCGACAGGTCGCAATTTTGCTATATCATCGTGAATAAATTTTCAGTCAAAACGATATAACGGTTTTAATAGCAAAATCTTACACCTTTCTATAGTTCATATTGTTTTTTATTGTCTGAAAATAGTTATGGTTGTTTTTTATTGTCTGAAAATAGTTATGGTTGTTTCATATTGTCTGAAAATAGTTATGGTTGTTTCTTATTGTCTGAAAATAGTTATGGTTGTTTTTTATTGTCTGAAAATAGTTATGGTTGTTTTTTATTGTCTGAAAATAGTTATGGTTGTTTCATATTGTCTGAAAATAGTTATGGTTGTTTTTTATTGTCTGAAAATAGTTATGGTTGTTTCATATTGTCTGAAAATAGTTATGGTTGTTTTTTATTGTCTGAAAATAGTTATGGTTGTTTCATATTGTCTGAAAATAGTTACAGTTGTTTTTTATTGTCTGAAAATAGTTATGGTTGTTTTTTATTGTCTGAAAATAGTTGATGGTTGTTTTGATTGTCTGAAAATAGCTACGGATGTTTGTATGGTCTAAAAAAATTTCTTATAGGTGTGTATGGTGCAGGAGGACAGCTATTCTCCATGTGTCCGGAAGAAACATTAGCTGAAATTGATACCTGTATCAGCAACGGTGCTGATTTTAATTCTCTGTCTTCATCATCTGTGTTACCATTTTATATCAATCCAACGAATGCATTGTGCAAGTAAGTCAAAATTATCTCATATGGTTACTTAATGGAATCATAGCAGAGAAATTTGTAAGTTTGCTTGAATGGACCATGGTTCCCATTTCACCTCAAACCAATACAATAATTCTAACAATGTTGGCAAGACCTTTTGTACCGGTTACTTCCCTTGAGATGTGAAATTGGTGACGAAATACCGTCTCCAGTATCGACTCAAATGAAGTGATCAATTCTATACGATACCGACATGACAAAGCAAGTTTCTTTAAAAAAAAAATTAAACTCATTTCCTGGTTGTCAAGATTAGTGTACCTCTGTCGTAGACAAAGCATTCAGTCGTTCGGTCGGGACAATGAACCCTGGTCCCGATCCCTCTGACTTCACCTTGTTAATTTGGAATTTTCTGGACCAAGTGGGCTAATGAAGACGGGCAACGCCATGCAGGGTGCAATGAGTAAAATTTTGCCAGGACAGCGGCATGAGCCTGCTCTTTTTCGTTTTCCAACTCTCGGGGGGATTTTTAACGTGCACAGCCTGTAGCACACGGGGCCTCGGTTTATTGTCCCATCCGACTAGACGCGTTTCCAATGTACCTTGTTAGTTTGAAATCAAAAATAAGTGGGAAAATGTCGGTTACAAGGCAGAATTCCAATCACAAATTTCCATCTGCTAGCTCGTCTTCAATCGTAAGAGACTAAGAGGGGCAACAGCGTAGGATGTTTACTCCATTTCGTTCAACTTTAATATATATGTATTTATTTATTGCAGTAAAAAGAGCGAGCTTAACTCAATGATGAAATGTGTTTTTGACGTATTCCTAAAATGTTTGGATAACAGTTTTAAAACTATATTTCCTACAAATGAAATGAACGTGAAAACTGTGAATTATCTATGTGACCGAATCAACTGTAAGTAATAATAAAATTAAGCTCGTACAAATAATACAAAATAATCAACCTAGACAATTTCGGAAACTATATATACTATATATACACTAATCATAGTTATTTCTAAGCCGTTAAAAATGATTTGAAGGCTTTGTTGAAATATTATTGACTTTTAAAAAAAAAATCGACTTATTAAGTCGAGGAAGAAATTCAAAATGGTCGTGAACTACGTTCGTGCGTGTGTTATTTCCATGTACGAATCATATAGTTTCGTATGGCCTTTGATGATCTACCTCTTCAGAATATTGTTAATGGTCTTGGCTTTGCGCTTTGATGAACATTTGGTGATTGAAATCCTTCTATGGTCTAGGGCAATACGCTTACGGTATTTCACCTCTTTTAATACTATTAAATTTCAGCGTTTAATGTTACTTGTTTAATGGAAACAATTCCAGAAATATCGCCTTGTACTTTTGATGGATTAAAACGACCCTCTAACGCCTCCTTCGAGGATATGAAGGTTTACGTATGTGGGTAAGTTGATTAATGATATTTAAAGGGGCATTCCGCTTTTTTTGTAAAACATTTTAATTATTAAAAACGTTGTAAATTATACCTGAAAATTTTTCTAAAGTATGCTATTTATTAATAAAGCAGTTTGACCCAGTTTCGGTGATTGGCTTTATATTTAGTTGAAATCATAAATAAACGTAGGAGACATATTTCTCTACAATTAGGCGTTTTTTTACTCAAATCCGTGCAGTAGTTTTCAAACAGCTTGCAAAAAGCATAACTTACCTTTTACGTAATGTTTTTAAATAGCTTTGGCGTTAAAAAATTAACAGCTGGATTTTTTTAAGTTAAAACTTTCAGATACGTTATGGGTTACATTTCTATAGATTTTTTTTTTAAGTTTTTACAAATTTAAAAAAAAAAATTGTTCGACTTACAAAAAAAGCGGAATGTCCCTTTAAATATCAAAAGATCTATGCACGTCAAGAATCACGGTAGTGCTGTAGTCCATTTTGCTTCGAGATGATTCATAAGACAAGCATCACGCTACAAGATTACTTAAAGGGACAGATTCGCCATTCTTTTGGCCAATCGTACCTTAGTTTGTGAAACTAGAATTTTCTCGCTAACCTTATCAGGAATAGTGTTTACAGCTCACCGTCGCAATTCCAGCCTTCAACTGATTGTGTAGGCCTATCCATAAATAACACGTTTTAAAGTTGAAATGACGATTCATCTTTTCTTGAGACGACATAATTTATAATTAGAAAAATGATACTTCTAGTTTGGGGTATATTTAAAGGGATTATACAACTAAGGTACGATTGGTCAAACGGATGGTAAGTCTGTCCCTTTAACTTGAATGAAATTTTATATATTTTAATTGGGTTGTATCAGTCACCAGCCTGTTCTCCACAACTATTCACTAAGTGGATTTCAAATGTGCATGAAGTATCAAAAGATTTCTTGTTTTTTTTTCTGTACATTTATAATTTCACAATACCTCGTACAATACAACAACACAGTACGTTTTATTCAAAACTTTTATACAAGGCTATGTCTATCGACGACAAAGAGTAATGAGTTAATGGGAATACTACGGAAGCGTATTAGGGCCATTCATTTTTTTTTTTTTTTTTTTTTTTTGAATTTTCAAGTTAGTATGTTGAATTTTCAAGAATGGCCCAAATACGCTTCCATAGAATAGATAGATATAAAAAATAACATTTACTTGAATTAAAATGAATTTAAACGTAACAAAAGTCAGATAAGTCCTAAATAAATACTATTGAAAATTTACACTGATATAGACACATAGAGCCAAAACTGGTTCAATAAAACCAACAATGGTTATACAATATATTAATATAAATATTACACCATAAATAGACAAGGCAATAATATTTCATGTCGGATTTATTAAAGCTATACTACCTCTGATTGATATTTTTAAACTTAACTAAAAGGAGCCTTTGTTCAAAAGTGGACTATAATTATTTTGTTTAATGGATATATCGTGTTATATAGAGATTCCAACTGGTAAGTCCAACTGATGAATATATACAATTGTTGACTAAGTTTGAGATTTGAACTTTTATGTCCATTATAAGAGGTAATATCCTTTTAAGTTTTTATAATGTAACATGAAAGATTTGTGAAGGTATATTCTGAGTTTTATTGACAATGGTGGGTTTTGTCGATCTTACATTGTTATAGACAATCGATTATAACTTAAATACAATTATATTAATATCTCCGTGTAAACGCTAATACTTATATAAATAGAAAGTAGAATGACTTGGAAAAATACCAGTTTGTCTCACATGTCCATAATTAATTCATAATTAGCTAAATTAAAGAGAATTCAAAAGTCAACGAATGACCGATCAAGAAAGGTCTGTTTTATCCCGACTGTACATACATAGACATTTATGATTGGTTAAAACTCTTAATGATATGCAATAAGAACAGAATGATATGATTAAGAATACACGATAATTCATTAATCAAATAGTTTGCCTAATTTGACACTAAAAAATAAGGAAACCTATTTTTAACTTGTTTCCTTGAATTCAATTAAAAGTCTTCAAAATCTGTAATAATAGGTCCTACTGTTTTGTTAATACTGACAAGAGTGGATGTAGCAAAAATAGCTCTAGCATAATATTTTCAACTGAATTTCAGGTCTCAAAAGAATGGTAAGAAGTGCATCCAGGAGTCAAAACAATTCGATAAATGTCTAGAAACTAAGGAGACGTATCTGGAAGTGACTAAACTCCAGAATCCCGAAGCCTGTGGAGGAGAGACTGGATTTGTCAAAGGAGTTTTTGATGATGGGATAAGTACCGCTACATCTATAGACCAATCTGTTGTACTATTGATAACCATGTCGCTTATGATGTTTATATTTTAAAAATCACTTCGATATACTTGTACATATCGGTTTAATTTTAACGTCATTTGATTGACACGTGAAAAAATTAAAAACAAATTTATATTTCTGTTTTTTTTTTCTTTTAGCTGTTATATAACGACAATCAAAATAGAGGGACTGCAGTCCAGTAATTTCAATATAAATAAACAGTTGCCAACAAAATATGTCAACTGGAGGGCGGACAAGGACTAATGCAAGATAGTCCACATTATAATGTGAGCGATAAAGAAAAACACACACACACCTTCGCCGTTCCAAGAAAACTATACCCTTTTCTTTCTTTAAAGATAGCTTGCGAGGCAAGGTAACATACGCCCACTGGCAGTTGTCAGAAATGATTAAACAGTCTTTAGTGACTAAAGTACGAATTTTCTCATATTGAAGAAATTTTATTAGTTTGAATTCAATTACATCTATATATATGCCAGTTATTTATGCTGAGTAATTCTACAAAATTTTTTAAAATCAATATCAATAACACAGCTCTAATCAAGGGCAAAAAACAACTTTTGACGTGTGTTTACAAAGTCAAGGGCAATAACTCAAAAACGGTTCATCGAAAATATCGTCAAGTTAGAACTTGTTCGAGATCTTATCAATTCCAATGATCACACCAAGTTTCATCAGAATAGGTTGAAAACTGTTGCTTCAATCCTGCTCACGAACTTTGTTTTAACAAATTTCAACGCGTTTTAACGAAGTCAAGGGCAATAACTCAAAAACCGTTCATCAAAAATGCGTCAAGTTAGAACTTGTCCGAGATCTTATCAATTCCAATGATCACACCAAGTTTCATCAGAATCGGTTGAAAACTAGCTTCAATCCTGCTCACGAACTATTTTTAACAAATTTCGACGCGTTTTTATAAAGTCAAGGGCAATATCTCAAAAACCGTTCATCGAAAATATGTCAAATTCGAACTTGACCGAGATCTTATCAATCTAAAGCATCACACCAAGTTTTATCAAAATCAGATGAAAACTGTAGTCTCTATAGTGCTCACAAGAAATGTTGACCGACGGACCGACGGACAGGGGCGACGACAATAAACGACCTCATATTCATTTAACTTCCTTGGTATTCTTGTGAAGATCTTTTGTATGTGTGGGTTATCAATGTATTTCATTGGACCCTTAAAATGGACGAACAGGTTATTAAAAAATAAAATGAGGTCAGGTTGAATTAAATCAACATTGCATAATACCTGTAGATAGTGGGCTAGCAACAGCTCGACAAAGTATAACTTGTTTCAATCAAGATGTTTCTACGATTGATATTTTGTGCTGTTATTGGTATGTATATATCTTATGTTGTTTATTTCTATCTGAAATGAAATACATTTTTCTATTTCTCTCCAATGCTGAAAATCGGTGAAAGGTTTTCCGATCATCACGCAACTCGTAAGATCCTAATTACTTATAAGATCCGTCAAAAATTGTAGCCAACAGAGTGCGTACACGAGATAAATGTCAGATCGACTGTCGCCGTAGAACATTTGGCATTATTGTTCATTGAATGGTCTTCAAGTTTTTGTTTTACAAATTAATTCTCCATTCGAATCTATTTTGAGGGTACATGTTAATTTGTTTAGGCTATATAGAGGTTCATACAATATTCAGATTTCTTCGTTCATAAATAGACTTCAGCATATTTATTATATGAGTAACTATTTACGTTTAAATTAAACGATAATCGAAGTCAATTGAATTTATATTTACATTGATTTCAAACCTTGCTCAACAGACAAGATCGAATTTCTCACTGTTCGACTTATTAAGTCGAGGTAAAGATTCAAAATGGCCGTGAACTACGTTCGAGTGTGTTATTTCCATGTAAGATTCATTCGAAGTTTCGTATGGTTAACACTCTAGAAGGCATAATTCATGACACATTTTGACGAAACTAGGTGAAATTGTCCATTTTCAGTGATGGAACCTATAGAAATTTTACAAATTTTAGTTAATTACTGCTGATTGTTACTATACTGCCAGTAGGCGTATATCTACGATTAATAAATCAACCCCTTTAGCAACAATGCTGATATTGAAGTCAATTTATAAATTAATGTTTTCTTTGATTAGAGGTAGTGATGAAAAATTTGATGGTCTAGAAAATTTTCTTTGAATACTACCCCTCCCCCCTTTCACTTCTACAGCGATTCATGTGTCACCCCACCCCCTCCTCTACCACCACCCCACAGACAATCAAGTCTAGCTTAGATACATAAGGGGTTCCTTAACCAATCAGGCTTGTTTTCTTAAAACTGAAACGGCGTTGGTTCTCGAAACGAAATACATTTACGTTATTTTTATAGGTATATATGGTGTAAATGGACAGTTATCTGAATGTTTAGATAAAATATTAACTGAAGACTGTGACAACAGCAATACATCACCATCTCTGTCACAATTTTACAGCAACCCAACTGAGGAACTGTGTAGGTAAGTGATACTCGTAACATAACTTTACCTTAAAGGGACAGTTTGCAAAATTTCATTATCGAAAACGTTGTAAATTATACCTGAACATATTTCTAAAGTATGCTATTTATATCTATGCATCTTCTTGATCAAACTGAATTTGTTTTAAAAGGATTAATTAAAGATAGCTTGCCAGGCAACGTAACATACGCCCACTGGTAGCTGTCAATGAGTGGCTAAAATATGAATTTTCTCATTTCAAAGATTTTCATTATGCATTTGTAGTGTGAATTTTTTCATATATATTTACATATTTATCCATAAATATATTTATTGTTAGTTATTTATGCTGAATTTTTCACATTTTTCAAAATCAATATTTATAACCCAAAAATACATCAAATCAAATTGGCAAATCATTAGACTCCAATAGACTGACAATAACTCCAAAAGCGTTTATCGAAATTCAAACTAACCAGGACCTCAATATAAACCACACCAAATTTCATTTAAATGAGAAGAAAACTGTTATCTCTATCGTGTTCACAAACAAATTTTGACGTGTTTTTTATTCAAAATCAAGGGCAATAACTCCAAACTGTTCGTCGAAAAATACGCAAATTCTAATCAGTCCACAATCACAGCAGTATAAATGATCACACCAAATTTCAAGTCAGATGAAAACTGTAGTCTCTATAGGGTTCACAAGAAATGTTGACATTTCCATGTGGGCTTATAAAAATGAAGTGTACTGATTGTTAAGTAATCAGCTTAAACTAGTTTTGGTGTTGGGCCTCAGAAAAATTCGATATTTTTAGTTATTTACAACTGGGTGTTTATTTTACTCAAATCCGTACAGTAGTTTTCTTACACCCACCAAAAAGCTAAACGAACTTAAAAAGTTTACGTAAACCTTTTGATTAGTTTCGATGTTAACTAATTAACGGTATTCATAAATTTGATAAAAAAAAATGTTCTAACTTCAAAAAAAGCCTCTGTAAGGAACAATAACAATGTTAATCCTACTGTAATTCCAGCCTTTACTGACTGAATTAAATAGCGGAGTTGGTTTTTTTTTTACCAATGCCAGGATCGGACCACGGAAAAACGGGTGGAGATATATCTGTATGTCGCAACCTCGGACATCAGGGGCCCGGTTTGATATTTGATAATGCTTTTCTTTGATAATACACGCTGCAAAGTGTTTCGTCTTCGAAAACTCCTGCCCACGTGATAGGCATTGCACGTTAAAGATCCATCGAAAATTGGCAGTGAATGGGCTTATCCCACGGTCCTGTAACTCGTCTACATTAACCTCATAAGGCGCAAAATAAACAATGAACGTTTAACTTTATATTTTCATTACAATATTATTAATTTATTTGTTGTATATTATATTTCAGTAAAAAGGGCGAGGTCGTCTCCTACTTGAAATGTGTAAATGACGCCACCAAAAAATGCTATGATGAAAAATTCAAAGCCCTTTTTGCAACAGATGAAATGAACGAGAAAAGTGTGAATTATCTATGTTCCCGAATCAACTGTAAGTAATATAAAAAGTTCTTAGGTATATAACACAATGAACAGAGGATATTCTTGAATAATTTAGAAAACATCAAAATAAAACATTTATATTTGTTTGTTGAATTAAAGACTATTATTTCAATAGGACAGGCCTTATGTTAAAATATTAAATCTATTCACATTCAAAGCAAGCGGTAACTCACTGAGTCACCGCAGCTCCCCGCCCATTTATAGGACACAAAACCCTTCAGCCCCCTCAACTACCACGGCAAAAGCAGTGGCGGAGCCAATTAGGGGGCAGAGGGGGCATGATGATGATTTATGAACTATTATTACTTAACAATTTCAGCGTATAATGCTACATGTCTACAGCGTTCAAATGAAAAATTATCTTCCTGTTTTGGGAAAGGATTAAAAAAATTATCTTCAAATCCTACGTACGATGAAATGAAGGCTTTCGGATGTGCGTAAGTAATTGATCTATATTGTATCCGACGTTTGATAATTTAACGAACTGTGGGATAGGTAAACCCAAAGTTGAGCAATATGACAGCTATCGCAATCCCAAAATTCAGTAGGTCATCAAGAAACTAGTTTTACACGACACGCTTTAATTGTATTATCTAGAGTATTTACGAGCTAAAAATTGAACGCGTTTTCAAGAACAAGGGCAAAAACTCATACTAAATATTTTTCGATTTTTTCTGATTTTCGATAGGGTTAATCCTTGGGGGATTACGAACACTTTTGCCAAGTTTCGTCTGCGCCTTCTAGAGTATTTAAGAGCAGTTCAAGAACAAGGGCAATAACTCAAACTAAATATTTTTTCGATTTTTCTGATTTTCAATAAGGTTCATCCATTGATCATCACGCCAAGGTTTACGAGCAATCGGACGGACAAGGGTGACGACAATATAAAAATACTGCCACACCCCTCCGATTATCAATTTTTGCTGGGCTAGTAAGAGTATAAGAAAAATGTACCATGTTACTTCAGCTGTACGTATAATCGTTTCAGCAAAAAAAAGAATACTAAGAAATGCATTGAAGAGTCAAAAGATTTCGATAAATGTCCAGAAACTAGGAAGTCTTATCTGGAAGTAAATAAAATTACGAATACAGAAGCCTGTGGAGGAGAGGACGGATTTGAAAGCGGAGTTTTTGGTGTTGCGAGTACAGTTATCCCTTTGTACAAATCATTTGCTTTATTGACAACCATAATGACTCTGCAGTTTATATTTGTTTAAATGGACTTGAAATATTTTCCAAACCATGCCTTAAACTGCTTTTGTTCCTTAAAAATGTAAAAAAAAAATTCATTTCAGCTTCACTGCTGTAGTTAAAGGGGCAGTATGCATAATTTTCATTATCAACAATGCTATATATGCTATGCTATGCTATATATATCTATGTTTTTACTTAGTCAAACTGAATTTGTTTTACAGAGTGTACTTATTGTTAAGTAAGCAGTTTAAATTGCCTCAAAAAGACTTGATATTTTGCTTTATAATAAATAGACTACAATCGGGCGTTTTTTTGCTTAAATCCGTACATTAGTTTTCTAATACATACCATAAAGCATAAAAAAGTAAAATAAAGTTTTCGTTAACTTTTTGAATATTTTTAAAGTTAAAAAAAATAACTGCAGGATTTTTATTTAAAGGTCACAAGATTTTGGTGTCTAGTTTTCATAAATTTGAGCAAAGAAAAATTCAAACTATGCAAAAATCATAATGCCCCTTTCCAGGAAAGAAAAAAAAACTAAATTAATAACTGCTTTAAGTTCAGATACGTAGTTTTACCACGGATAGCTTATGAGTCTACTACAATAATTGTCTTGGCGGATGTCGCAATTTAATGCACATGTATGCACGTTTACAGATATGCAATTTCTAATTTAAAGATATAGTACCACTAAGAATGCACAAGCGAAATTTATCTTCTCAAACTTCGCCAATATTTATCTGTGGACAAATCAGGTGTCATAAATATCCAACAGAATACCTCTATAATCCGATACATCCATAAAATAGGGATAATAGTTTGGAAGATAATTACTTAGTTTTATGGATTTATGGAGGAATTCTGTTGTATACTTACGGAACTTGGTTGTTCCAAAGATGAATATTTCCACATTATTGGTCAGCCCAATGTATTAATATCGTTTCCGCTTCATATCACCATAA
>NW_008710397.1:871423-871685 GCF_000327385.1 Lottia gigantea
TTACCCACCCACCCCTATTTATATCTCAACATACTGAGGCCGCCACTGCACGTGTTATTCAGAAACTGGAAGAACCCGCCATCTATTTGTCTTGATCGACTCTTCGTCTCTATCTATATTCATCTACTAGTATTATAGCTATCTATAGTTCACAGTTAATGACCCACAAATCTTTCCACATGAGGGCCAAACGACTTCGTATATGATATAGTATTTACTGGCTTGCCTCGTCAGAGATTTAGTTCGACAAATTAATCATTGG
>NW_008710397.1:903760-957212 GCF_000327385.1 Lottia gigantea
ATTGTATTATATTGTAGCTTAGTATATTTTTAATGTATAATAATTATGTCTATTTAATCAACAACATATAGACTGTAATATGTCCTTTTCTATTAAATATCTACATAGCTTTAATGAATTTTGTTTTATTATAAAACTTTCTGCAACTTATTTTGTTCACAACTCAAGAACAGTCAAACGGTCTTACATTAAAGTCCTTCTGACGCTCTGCAACTTATCACTGTACTGAATGGCAGACATTATTTACCGGAACTATGTTTATATTGTCACGTGATCATGTTATTCTTGTAATTTAAATATCAGGGGCGGGACAACGAAAACAAAAACTTCGTAAGATATGGATCCAGAATGATCATAAAATGTATCATTGGTAAACCAATAGGCAGTGGCTTTTTACCACGTACGTGGCAAATAGTTCTCGACCATTCGTAAGGCTATTTACCTCGAAAATTTTGCGTGGCAATTAAAGGTTCCTCTTAATTGGCAGTTGCATTTTTTGTTTTTGCAACAAACAAACGGAATGTTTTTAAAGTCATTTGACCAATGGTAATATATCTGGAATCAAATGTGCATTCTAGCAGGAATGAAGTCGGAATTATTGGAAACAGCCGAGGCACAAATTCTGTATACGTTCAACACATTTCGTAATATCTCCACTTCTGAATAAGATATCGCTAGAAAATTTTAGAAAATTTTAGGCCAGATATACATATATATATATATATATATATATATATATATATATATATATATATATATATATATATATATATATATATAATGTGGTATTAATTAATATTTATTAGACGCATTAATATATACAGCTACATTTTACATAGCAAATATGGAAGACACATAATATATATATATATATATACTACAATGGTGTCCAAGATACAAAAGATATGGTTCGAATTTGTTG
The DNA here is from genome assembly GCF_000327385.1 of Lottia gigantea. Lineage (NCBI taxonomy): Eukaryota > Metazoa > Mollusca > Gastropoda > Lottiidae > Lottia > Lottia gigantea. The sequence goes on from NW_008710397.1 coordinate 904,683, forward strand.
AAACTCAGACTACAGTGTCGAATTAGCCACGCCGATAATATATTTTGTGAAACCATTATGTAGTCATCTTATTATTTAAGAATAAATTTATATTGTTGTAATTAAAATTAACACGAAATGTAAAAGCATATCACAAGCAATATTAAAATATAAACATCATAAGAGACATGGTTGTCAGTAATACAACAGATTGGCCTAGCTGGTGTAGCTGTATTCCCTGAGTGGTCTATGGGTGTAGTTGAATTCTCTGAGTGGTCTATGGGTGTAGTTGAATTCTCTGATTGGTCTATGGGTGTAGCTGTAGTCCCAACGTCCCAATTTTCAAATCCGGCCCTTCCTACAGATGCTTCAGGATTTAGGAGTTTAGCCACTCCCGAAGAAGTTCTCTTAGTTTTTGGACAATCATTTAATTCTTCGGAGTCTTCGATGCAATTCTTTCTATTCTTTTGAGACCTGGGAATTGAAATAGAATTGAAATATAATTGAAATATAATTGTAATAGATTCAAAATAGAATTGAAATAGATTTAAGAATAGATTTGAAATAGATTTAAGAATAGATTTGAAATAGATTTGAAACGGATTTGAAATAGATTTGAAATAGAATTGAAATAGAATTGAAATAGATATGAAATATAATTGAAATATAATTGTAATATAATTGAAATATATTTGAAATGGATTTGAAATAGATTTGAAATAGAATTGAAATAGATTTAAGAATAGATTTAAGAATAGATTTAAGAATAGATTTAAGAATAGATTTGAAATGGTTTGGAACAGATTTAAGAATAGATTTCGGAATAGATTTAAGAATAGATCAATAGAATTGAAATAGAATTGAAATAGAATTGAAATAGAATTGAAATAGAATTGAAATAGAGTTGAAATAGATATAAGAATAGATATAAGAATAGATTTAAGAATAGAATTAAGAATAGAATTGAAATAGATATAAGAATAGATTTAAGAATAGAATTAAGAATAGATTTAAGAATAGAATTAAGAATAGAATTAAGAATAGAATTGAAATAGAATCAAAAATAGATTTATAAGAATAGATTTAAGAATAGATTTAAGAATAGATTTAAGAATAGATTTAGGAATAGATTTGAAATGCACGTAATGCTGGAGTAACATCGTATCTTTGATGCAATTGCATACAACGAATAAGATAATGTTACTAGGCATATATTGTATAAATTTCAGGGACAATAACTCTAGCTATTTTAATGCGATTAATTTACAACAATAAATCATCTTTTTGATCACCACCAAAACACATAATGAGTATATTATGTGAACCGACGGTCAATATACGTCACAGATGAAAATATTAAGTATCAAACTAAAATATGCTAATTACATTTACTTGATCAAACTGAAATATGCTCATTACATTTACTTGATCAAACTGAAATATGCTATTTACATTAACTTGATCAAACTAAAATGTGCTATTTACATTTACTTGATCAAACTGAAATATGCTATTTACATTTACTTGATCAAACTGAAATATGCTATTTACATTTACTTGATCAAACTGAAATATGCTATTTACATTAACTTGATCAAACTAAAATATGCTATTTACATTAACTTGATCAAACTAAATATGCTATTTACATTTACTTGATCAAACTGAAATATGCTAATTACATATACTTGATCAAACTGAAATATGCTATTTACATTTACTTGATCAAACTGAAATATGCTATTTACATTTACTTGATCAAACTGAAATATGCTATTTACATTTACTTGATCAAACTGAAATATGCTATTTACATTTACTTGATCAAACTGAAATATGCTATTTACATTTACTTGATCAAACTGAAATATGCTATTTACATTTACTTGATCAAACTGAAATATGCTATTTACATTTACTTGATCAAACTGATATATGCTAATTACATTTACTTGATCAAACTGATATATGCTATTAACATTTACTTGATCAAACTGAAATATGCTATTAACATTTACTTGATCAAACTAAAATATGCTCATTACATTTACTTGATCAAACTGAAATATGCTCATTACATTTACTTGATCAAACTGAAATATGCTATTTACATTTACTTGATCAAACTGAAATATGCTATTTACATTTACTTGATCAAACTGAAATATGCTATTAACATTTACTTGATCAAACTGAATTGTGTTCAAAAGGGTTTATCAAGAATGGATTGTACAAAATAATGAAGTAATCAGCTCACACTATTATTTGTAATGGGCCTCATAAAGACGCGATAATTTTAGTTGAAACCATTTGAAAGATATATCTCTATTATAGTTTGTTTAACTTAAATCAGTACAGTACTTTTCTAGCACTTACCAAAAAAACATAACAAACTTAACAAGTTTTGGCGTTAAAAAAAACTGCAGGATTTTTTATTTTAATCCTTCAGATGAGTTATGGGTCACGTATCTCTAGATTTTTCATAAAAATATTTTCGAAGAAATAGAATGCCCCTTTAATATTAAGACAGAAGTTTTTTAAAACGATATTTCAAGGGATGTAAATTCTTTCTATAAAAATGAAAATAGGTGGTAAATCTATTCCTTGGGAAACACATAAATCAATTTTGTCAATTGCATTTTCCACACAAGTTTTATTATACACTGAAATTGAGAAGTACATATAAATATTGAATATATATATTTATATATATAAATCCAAGCATTAAATAGCAACCGTCTACAGAAGCTCAAATACGACACGCTTTTGAATTTCGTCCGTGAATTTTTTTTTTTTTTTTTTTTTTTTAAAAAAATACTATTGAATTTATAAAAAATATTTTTGAATTTGTAAAAATACTTTTGACTTTTTGAAATTAGTAAATTCTCATGCATGATAATGTTTCATGGAATCGAGTTGTCAATAAAACGATTTCAGCTTCATCAGCATAAAGTGGTCACAGACATATCGAACAGATTCAAAAGTTTTTTTTTCAATTCAAAATTAATTTTTCAATTCAAAAATATTTTTTACAAATTTAAAAATATTTTTACAAAATCAAAAGTATTTTTTCAAATTCAAAATTCAAAAACATGTCGTATTTGAGCTTCCGTATATTTGAGCTTCCGTAGCCGTAGGTAGGACATATTCCTGTATTTTCTCTTAAAATAATTATTCTGTTGTCCATTGGGGAGGTTTATCACAAGGCTGGTTTGCCCGAAAATATTGAAGGGTTGAGATGTCGTGCGGGTCACGACTCCGAGCATCGAACGAGTGAATCTGTGATTTTTCTTTGTATTCGGGTTGTTGCCTGATATTTTGCGGAAGATTTTCTTTCGGAACTTCATTATTTTTAGAGCACCACCCGAAAATGAATAATGAAAGAGGGTATTAATGAATTCCAAACGCAAGTCACAACTAAATTGCATGCCTATTGCATAAGAAACTTATGACTGCATTTGTGTGACATTGTTATTTTTACAATACTTACTAAGGTATTCGTTACATATATAATTCAACGTTAACTCGAGCATTTCATTTGTAGGAAATATGTTTTTAAAGCTATCATTATAGCATTTTAGGTTTATGTCATATACACATTGCAAAAGGTTGACGAACTCATCGAAATAACTGAAATATAATTTACAAATGATTTAAACGTCCTATTTTTATTACTGTCCCGCCCGAATGCCTGGACGCTTTGTCCACGTCAGCATCACATATTTTCAGTTCAAAAGCAGGCTCAAAATAGCTGTTGCTTTCCTCTTCAACTTTAAGTGATGCATCTTTGCACATCTTCGCAATGTCAAGCTATTACAAACTTCGATTTATACCTTGACTGCAGTAGCATGGCATGGCATTCTCCAAAGACACAAAATCTTAAAAAATTGTTCGAGGGTATATGCACATTTTTGCAATGTAAAATGTTATAATATAGAAAATTTTTCAATTTTCTCATCTTCTGTTTTTCTAAGTACCGTAATGTTATGAATGTAAGTACTGTAATGTTATGAATGTAAGTACTGTAATGTTATGATTGTAAGTACTGTAATGTTATGAATGTAAGTACTGTAATGTTATGAATGTAAGTACCGTAATGTTATGAATGTAAGTACTATAATGCTATGAATGTAAGTACTGTAATGTTATGAATGTAACTACTGTAATGTTATGAATGTAAGTACTGTAATGTTATGAATATAAGTACCATAATGCTATGAATGTAAGTACCGTAAGGCTATGAATGTAAGTACTGTAATGTTATGAATTTTACTTACGCGCACATGTTAAGTATTGGGTAAGTATGAAATGATGTCACATCTGTTACCGTCATGGACCTTAAATCAGAACTACTGCTATTTAAAATACAGCTTGATTCCATTTCTGCTTTTCTTTCCTGTACACAATCAGGGAATAACCGACTATTGACACCATAATATACTCCTATAAGTAACAGTACATAAACAATTGTAGATAAAGGGAATTAATCATCATCGTCCAATTAGCAGGTGATACGGTGATTTAAAAGGGACAGTATATGCACAATTTACAGTAACAAAATCGTTGTAAATTATACCTGAAATATTTCTTAAATATGCTATTTATATCTATATATCAACTTGATCAAACTGAATTTGTTTTAAAAGGCTTAATTAAAACGGAGAGTACTAATTGATAATCAAGCAGGTATACCTAGTTTTGGTCAGTGGCGGAGCCAAAGGGAGCGCCGCTCTGGCAACCACGAAGACAAGTTATTTGAGCTAGGCGCAGACAAAAAAAAATTATGAACAGCCGGATTTCTCTTATCAAATTTCGCCCGAATGTTATGTCCTATAACAATATTTATTGGAAAAAAATTGAAATCGCTGCCCGAAGTTTTGGTGTTAATAATGTATTGGAGCTATATTTTAGGTGTAAATATTATTGTTTAAGTTTATCCAGGTTTTAATTATTGTTTATGTTTTATAGCACAGTTCACTTATCTTCTTTCTTTCTATCTCTCTCTTAATACTTATTCATCTGAGTGAGTTCATTTCTTCACTCCCCTTGGTTTCTGCCTTTTCTGTATCTTTTTGCCTTCACAACTATATTAGTTTCTGGATTGTAAAGACCTTCTCTTTGCTAGTATCAGAAGTTTTGTTTGTCTCTTTTCACATTTGGATATTGTGTTTTGTGAACACTGGATTTTCTCTAGTTTTGGTAAGTTTCTTTCTAGTTCTTGTTTTTATCTGTACATTATAGTTTTAGCGCATTTCAGTTAGTAATTTCCTCTTGTGGTAGTTATGGTCAATTGTACAAAGTTATACATAGTTTTCTTACTGTTTCAACATATAAATATTACATCATAACTCATTTCATTTTAGGCTATATAATAGTTTTTATTCAAGCCCTTTGCTTGATACCTATTGGTGTTTAAAACCCCTCTTTAGGGTAAACCTTTGTTTATATTTCATTAACATGTTAGGCATTTAATATATATATATTCATTCTAAGTAATTGGAACCACCGCAGGATACTCTTATTATTCTTTCAATAAGACGACAGAGCTATTTTTGTATAATCCTTTATATTGTATATATTATGTATTTTCTATTACTATCTTTCACTGTATAATATTCTGCTTTGAATATTTCAGGGTTTTTGTGATATGTTATAATAAACTTTTAAAAACTTAATTGGATGTGTGGTTTCTCAGAACCCATTTGCTGACCACCCATTTCAATAATATGCTTTATATGGCATGCTATTATTAGTTGACACTTTAAGAAGAAATTTATCTACAATTAGGAGTTTTTTTTTTTTACTTTAATCCGTACAGTAGTTCTTTAAATGCTTCCAAAAACCATAACGAACTTACGTAAACATTTTAAATAGTTTTGGCGTTAAAAACTTAACGACTGAATATTTTTTGTTAAAACTTTCAACTTTTCCTACAGAAAAAAGGAAGATCCCTTTAACTCAGGGGTGGGCAACCTACGACCCACCAGTAATGTTTTTGTTTTGAAAAAAACATTAATCTATGTAAATAGATGGATTTCTAAATGCTTTGCATTTTTTGGCACAAAAAACGTTCCTTCCTCAACGTGCGTATCATCACATACGTTTTGCAAATTGGTGAGACCGTTTTGATTTAACGTTCGATATTTGTTTGACCATGATCTGCATTATGAGGATCGATAATTGACCGTTGTTACTACGTTAGTACAGTTACCTGTCAACTTCACTTGTCGGTGATTGCGGGGAACAAGCGATGGAATTCCCAAATTTTGCAAACCAATTGCTAGTCGTGAATTTACTTGCGCTTAGTCGTAGTCGGGGACCTGGTAACCCTGATAAATACGGAGAGTTTGCAAAACTCTCATAACCAGGTTAGAAATTCGGGCAACATCAGATAGTTTTCACAAATTTAAATTTCGTCTGACAAAAAAAAGACCGGAATGCTCCTTTAAAGGAGCAGGTTCCCCGGTTTTTCGGATTCCACTAGTCGAAATTTCGGATTTCACACGACGAATTTTCGGATTTCACACGACGAAATTTCGGGTTCCACAAGTCGAAATTTTGAGTTCTAAAAATAAAAAGACTTCACAAGTCATTGAAATTGAAATTGAATTTTACGAATTATATCTATTCAAAATTTGACTAATGTAGATGGGCAACGCTCTGTATGCAATGTTTATTAATGCGAAGGCCCTCCACCTTTTTGGTTTGTTAAGAATTCGAAGTTCGTATTTCCAGCGATCTGAGACAAGGCCGTTTTCACTGTAATATACGTCACTGTGATATTTTGTGATGAATCCGAAATTCTACCTTCAAAATCAAGAAAGGGCTACTTGATCCATTGTTTGTTCATCCGGGAATTTTAAGAATAAAAAGCGATCTGACCAACGTAAATAAAATATACATACCAATAATAGCACACAAGACTAACTGTAGAAACATCTTGAAAAAAGTTATACTTTGTAGAAGAAATCTCCCCTGTTACCCCTTAAGTGGTCCTTGTTGAAATGGTGCTCGTCCCTTAGTTACGAGTATTTATATATTATCTTGGCAGAAACTTCACACCTGGGTGGTTCTCTCTGATACGCACGGAGCCCCTTAGGCACAACTTTTATATACTTTTAAAAATTATTTCGTTTTATATATCGTTAATTCGAAATAATTAATTCCTTTAAGCGAAATAATATCATATATTTCGTTCCAACCAAATGATATTTCATTTTGAAATAATATTTCATTTTAAGGAAATAATATTCCATTTTAACAAAATGATATTTCATTTTAAAGAATTAATATTTCGTTTTAACGAATTAATATTTCGTTTTAACGAATTTATTATTTCGATTTAACGAATTAATTATTTCGATTAAACGATTTAAATATTTCGTTTATACGAAATAATTTTAATAAATAGACTTGTATATACCACATCCAAGAGGTAATGTCTTCTTCACAATGGTCAAGGTTTTACGAACTCCGTCGTATACATTGACTACAGTAGTCAACTTTCTTGTATCACAGGGGTTTGTAAATGCACTGATTTGATTGGAATTTACACTGGTGAATACAGCCTTTCAGGGCCTTTCACAGAACGTCTATAAATGGTAAGGATGATTCGCTGGCGTACAATCCAACAAAATCGCTGTGATACAAGAACATTAGCTATTGTAGTCAAGGTATTTATTAGACAATGTTCGTAATGCCTTGACCATTGTGAAAATGCTAGCTGGTCTACAAGACAAATTTCACACTCTATCTAAGTCGCAAGGGCAATAACTCCAAAACCGTTCATCCGAATGTTACTTATATCAAACTTGACCATCATCATATAAATAGGCCTGTATACATACAGAATCGATCATTTCGTTTAACTTCGCGATACTCAAGTAATATGGAACGCTTGCAGATTCAGCTTTGCGCAAATTGCCGAGGATTGCCGAAGTGACACAGATTTGCACCCCAATGTGTCTATTTATTTCAAGGGTGTATACGTTTTAATTCAAATTTATTGATGTTTTTTATTTACCTGTAATTGTAGGCTACTGGAGCGTTTCTTAACAATACATAATATTAAATATTATATTATAATTCGTTAAAAAAACATCCTTAATAACATCTCTCCATAAAATGATAAAATATCAAGGTTACATTGTTATTCAAAAATAAATTAAATTACTAAATCAGTTTTGCACTATAGTTATAGATAATAGGCTACATTTTTTCGGTTGAAAAGACAACAAAAAACGCTATTGTGCAGCGATATAGACCCCAGATATGCAAGTATGGTGCATTTTGTAATACAAGCACCAAATTTGGCATAAAGTTACTTTAATATGTTGTGGACATTTTTGGATATGGGGCAACTTGAAATTCTACCTGCAAAAGACCATCAAGAAATATTTTGTTGTTGATATTTCTGAAACTGTGTCAGCTATAAATATGTTCTCAGTAGCGAATTGTACATTTTTAGGGTCAAGACGGGACGGTATTTTTTTTGCATCTCCCCCATCCGTAGATGTCACTGTACTTGTTGAGACTATCAATTTACATAGAATATTTTAGAATATACATTCCAAACGGCCTCCGCGACATATTCAACAAACGGAAACTGCCGAGAATTGCCATATGTATACATTCAAAAATAGCCCACAATTTCTAGGAAAAGATATAATGACGTCAGACTCTATTGGTCACAAGGAGCTTTAATAGACTGGAGGCGCCCTGTGCTATATAACGTCATAGAACAGAGTGACGCAACTTTTCTAGAGCGACGCCATCTTGGTAGGCCCAGAAAGCCAGCCAGCCAATATAACGTCATTTGGGAGTCATTGTAATTTTTATCCATTTTTTACTACATCAGAACTTTGCAGATATTTTAATTGCTTTACATTTATGTGCAGAAAAAATATGTTTTGTTATTGAGTCCTATATATTGTCAATTTTGATAGGGTAAGCTCCGTATAAGTGTTTAGAGTTGGATGCCTCCAGTCCCAGTTTGTGCGTGAATTCATTTATTATAGGCTATTCATATCTCTGCCCTTCTAGACGAATGTAGATACGCACTGTTAATTTTGAATCGGTTTTGTTTTTTGTCTGAAAGTTTAAATTATGTAGCCGCTCATATGAAAACCCGGGCGTTATTGATCCAGGATAACCCTTCGCACATTATGAGATGAAGTGATGATTCTTGCAATAAGCTAATGGAATGGCTCCTGTTTTTTTGCGAATCAATGGCACTAATAATAGAAAAAAGGATACGTCAATTTATCAAACTGAAAACTATTCAGATGTATATATTTACATAACACAATAATAACACATATCATGATACGAAAGAACGTATCATATATTATAAACACTAAATATAATATCATGAAATAATGGGTTTGGTATCAACTTCAAAGAAAACCAATCAAACGGGTCCAAATAATTTTGCGGAAACTGGCATTGCTACAATATGGATAATTATATTATTACCATACAATGTAACAAAAAAACTAGAACAAGAAAGAATAGTTGACGTCAATATTATGTAATGATGCTCATTATATCTCACTTTTCACTTTTCAGTTTTGCTTCATTTTAAGAATAAAGCTCCTTGATTGGAGATTAGAATATATGTAACATAGGTGTTCTGCAAGAGACTATTGAATTGACTGTCCATGTTCCAAAATGTTTCCTTATATTTTTATAAGTTTAATCTGATCCGTACTTTTTGTAATAACCATGCTTCCGGTCATGGCCTCCAGTGTTGTCATGAATTCAAATAGTAAAAAGTAAATAGTAAAAAGTAAAAAGTATGTAACTAAAAATAAATGTAGTGAATTAGATGTTAAGTAATTTAAACTAAGAAAAGAACCAACTGTATTATCAATCTGTTTTATTAACTCTATAGAATTGGCCAATTACCAGGGGCTTAGACCGGACGGCTTCATGCACTCTCACGATCCAATAGGACTAGAGCAACAGTAAAAAAATAACCACTTAACGAGCACCAGGGAAATTCTTTTCTATAAAAGTATAAATAACTTGTTTCAATCAATATGTTTCTGTAGTTAGTCTTCTGTGCTATTCTCTGACCCTGTCTTGGAAACGTGTAAACAGAGTTGTGTTTGATATTGGCTTATAAAATTTATATTTCAGCTCTGCAACAATAAAATGAAAATAATTTCAAAAGAATCTGTCATTTAGATCTATAAAATATTTCTTCGAGCAAACGATGGACTCAGACAGGTAATTCATTTACCATCTGTTTCCATGTTAAATCACTAAATTCAACCTTCTATAACTTTTTCTAGAAATCTCGTTGACAACATTCCAATATGTCAGATGAACGCCTGGCCAATACTTAGTTTCTGGACAAAATTTCAATATATCATGACCATGAAAATCTTGAGCTAGCCAAACTGAAAGTAGACCACTACATTTTATCCACTTCATCTCACAAACCTAGAAGAAAATGCAATTTCAGACATCAAATTCCAAATTTACACCAAAAATTAATCAAAAATAGGCCAAAAGGGAAGGAGAAAGAGCATTTCCGAAAACAACACAAACTACATTCGTATACCATCATTTACATACAAAGTTTTGTTGGTCTGAGTCCCAATGTTGTTTTTAGCACGCAGAGAAAGACCGGAAATATCACGTGATCCAAGATACATTACTTTTACTAGTCTCCTATATTGATATATCTTTACGCGCGATTAACCAGGCTCATTTCACTCTGCACATGTCTCACGTAATGAAAGTACAGGATAATTAAGACTACTCTTGATCGTGTTTATTCTACAAACATATTGATGTAGCCAATGTGAAATATTATTTTTCCAGATTAAGATGCAAATTTCCCAAAAATTATTATGATTTTCCCTGATATTCCATGTCTGGAAAACGGTTTTTAAAATTCTCTGATATTTCAGGTTTCCCATGACCTGTGCGAACCCTGGGACATTGTAGAATAACCGGCAATGTCTATAAATGGACTTATTCCAGCTTTGTATAGATACAACAATTTAAGCGATGTTAGGCTTTTAACATGGTGAAAATTCTCAAAAATTAGCGACCCAAAAGTGGATAAACGTGATTATACATGTCAGTGGCGTGGCTTCTCTCCATAACACACTTAGACGTTTTCCAAGAAAACTCGCCCTGTTCTCTAATAAGGCCTATAAAGTTGGGCTGGTAGAAACACCACTGTATTGCTGGAGGCTATTGATCTACATATATGCATTCACGGAATGGAGTAGCATAAAATTTCTAGGAAAGGATATAATGACGTCAGGCTCTATCAACCAATAGCTGTAGCTGTAGCTTCAAATATACGTGTAATTATGTAACATAGGACTGAGCAACAGTTAAAAAAATAACTACCTTACGGGCAACATTGAAAATTTTGTCTATAAAGTATAACTTGTTTCAATCAAGATGTTTCTACAATTAGTCTTGTGTGCTGTTATTGGTATGTATATTGTTTTGTCGCTTACTTGAGATTGCCATAGATCTATTCTATTCGAAGGAAAAAATGAAAATAGCACAATGGTGCAATGTGCAAACTAATCAATTCGTAACTTTTGCGTTAAAAATGCTGTTGAACAATGGAAATATGCATTCATTGTGAATCTCTCCCTCAACTCAATAAGTCGCATTTTGAAAAAATAAAGTTTCAACTAAGCCTTCAAATCACATTTAAACGTTTCGAAATGCTTTAAATGTGATTTGAAGGTTTTGTCGAAACATTGTAGCATTTCTATAAAATCCAAGGCGAAGAAGAGATTCAAAATGGTTGTCAACTACACACGTGTTAGTATTTTCCCCTTAAGAGCCACACATAGTTTCGTCTGCTTTATAATATAGACGCTAAATTTGGAGAGAATCAGTCAATAAGTGTAGCGTACTAGTGATAAGAGATCCGCCTTAACACTTTCCAAGTTTTCCAAGAAGTTTTTCCACAAAAAAAATGAAACTTAAAATGAATCAATTGTAAATTTATACCAACTTTTATATGTAACCAGTCCGTCGCTAGGAATGAATTGATGCTGGGGCTCAGATTTTGTATTCAGAAAATTTGAAGACTTAAAGACTCAGAGAACTCATTTCTGACAATTTTAAGCTGCCAAAAACGTATCAAAATCTATATCTTTTTGAATTTGTACGAAGAAAACGAATCAGTCTATCTGCTGAATTGAACAAGGTTTTGCTGGGGCTTAATTCTTACTTGCTGGGGCCCAGCCCCCAGGGACCCTACCCTAACGACGTGGCTGTATGTAACTGCAGATAGTAGGCCTAATCAAAAAGTCACTTAGAGACCATGTGAGCATTATAAAATATATATTATATTTTAATCTTATGTACTAGCACAATAGTTATAAGAAACAGAGTTTACAATAGGCTACTATATTCAGTGATGAAAATGTCATACGAGTTGTGGGTTAATAACTATAAGCTTTAGGCGCATACGAGCCTTTTGTCCTGTTTTAAATTATTAATCGACATGCACAAAACTTGCTAAACCAGTTACTAAACGGAAAAATAATGACACCATACAGAAACTTTTTTAATTTGCAGTCAAGTGATTTTGCACCATATTGCAGAAAACGTTTGTCTTGTCCAACCCTCTTACGATAGAGGCCCACAAATCAACATATCAAGCTCTGAGGTAATGTTTCCCATTGGCTGTTGTTGAAAGCCTTCCTTCCTGATCATCGTCAAGGCTCTTTTGCCTCCGTTAAATTCCGCAGCTATGTTTTTTGGAAAAGGAATGGAATTTATCAAGTAGAGTATCAATCACTGTTGATATTGCTAGTTGCTATGGATAGGTTTACAAGATAATCTGGTTCAAAGGTAAAACTTTAAGAAATTTAATATAGCCACGTCAGTTAAGCGAGGGCCCTTTTGAACGTTCGTCATATTAACCTTTCGAGTTCGACCAAACTTGATAAACACCGCGTCACAAATGCAAGCAATGGAGAGAGTAGGCATTTGATGGGTAAATGCAGGCGTAATCGAGTTAGGTCGAAAGGTTTAGTTGACGAACGTCCAAAAGGGCTGTCGTTAGACCCTTACTGGAGTGACTATATTAATATTATATATCATAAATAAAGACAACAACAAACACGGAATGAAAGTTTGATCAAGTTTTAATTACACTGACTGTGAACTTTTTTCCACTTTAGATGCTTAATATGGATACTGGCATTCACTCAACTACTAATAACTGTCAATACATAAATGTAGATATACATTTGTACTTACAAAAATATCAATTGGGATTAAATAAGCTCAAGAAGTATTCCATATATCATAATAATTTAAAGATATATCAGAAAGTTGAGACTGATATTAAGACCTTGTTTTTTATTGGCCCAACAGCCGACTATACTCACAAAAAACCTAACCTGAACTGAAATCAAAATCTGAATATGAAGCTTTTATTACACGAATGGAACACCTCGAGGTCAAAGACTGATGCTGAAGAAATAATTTACCAATATATTTATGGTGAGGAAGAATTAGTTGAATCAGATCATGGTCCGTAAGAATCTAGTTAGAATAAACCATTCTGGAGCTACGCTTACAAAATATACATTCATGCTACCTCTGAGTTGGGTAAACCTCCGATCCGGGTAAATCCTTACCATAAATATATTAATAAATTATTTCTTCAGCATCAGTCATTGACCTCGAGGTGTACCATCCGTGTAATAAAAGCTTCATATTCAGATTTTGATTTCAGTTCAGGTTTGGTTTTTTGTGAGTATAGTTGGCTGCCGACTATTTCAATATTCTTTCAACAAATAAATATTTACACTTCTGTGACATCAGAAAGGCTTTCGACGGGGTCTGGCATGATGGACTCTATCATAAGCATGGTGGCGGGCGTCGGGGTCAGAGAAGATCTCAAGGAATGGTTTCAAGATTACCTTGAAGCAAACAAAAATGTGTCATAAATCTAAGACGGTCTCATCTGGTGTCCCACAGGGTTGTGTTCTTAGTCCACTATTATTTTTATTATACATCAATGAAATTTACAAAATAGTGAAAGTTTTATGAACAGCCCAATGAGTTTGAATTTTGGGTAATCCGAAGATCAACACCACCAAATGTTTTTGCAATTATTTATGTACTGTTTCTTACAGGAGTGTATGGTGTAAATGGACAGTTATTCTCTGGATGTTCAAAAGATATACTCAAGGAGATTGAAACCTGTATCAGCAACAGCGCTGATTTTAGTTCTTTGGAGCCATCAACCTTGGTATCATTTTTTACCAATCCGACTGAGGCATTTTGCAGGTAAGTAAAGTGAATCAATCTCAGAATAAGCTCTTCATTTGGTACTGAATATTGTGTTTTGTACTTCAAAAATTACCCTTTTAAAGCACAATTGCATCTGAGAAAAGCGGGACGTATAGCACCTTTTAATTTTATATGAAGTAAAACCTTTTGTTCGATATCGGCAGGGTAATACCTGGAGAAATTTCACCCGCATAAAGCATTTAGATATTCGGACGGGATATCAACCCTGGCCCTATGTGAAAGAGTCATCTATACAAAACGGTCTCTTAATGGAGGTGGAATAAACACCAGAACTATTTTGTTGTGATGGTTAGACTGATGTATAATTAATTAGCAATTTAGTTATTCTATTGAGGATTAGCATATTGTCAATATTGAAACAAAGTGACAACCCCACATGATGAGTTTTTAAGTACATTGAAAAGTCGTGAATTTACTGTGGTCGCAAATTGAAGGTGATTGCTTTAAAAAGATGGTCGCGTGAAGAGGAATGACTGTGGATGAAATTGGCAATGAATAAAATAATATAAACGGAAGTTAAACTACATTTCATTTCATTCTAATTCACTTTTGTACATTATATTCCAGCAAAAAGACACAGCTAATTTCTCTGACGGCATGTATATACAATACAGTCCTGAAATGCTATGATGATAGTTTTAAGACTTTATTTCCTACAAATGAAATGAACGAGAAAACTGTGAATTATCTATGTGACCGATTCAACTGTAAGTAATTTACAAATATAACAAACCCCCTAATACTGAACATTAAGGTAAGAAAAATTCTGATGCCTGTGTCTGTGCTTCCGAAAGTCGGCCCGTTGTCGGCTTTCACCCCCTAATACCTATCCTTGCCCGTGCAATCTCCTTGAAGGGGTTAGCAACTGTGTAAGCGTCAATGCTTCCCTCTAACGGTGGGTTGGAATACTATGTACAGATAATACTTGAATGTATGCTACTTACACTGTTTGATACCGTTTTCTGAAAATATATTTATTTTTATTGTGATTTATAACTAATTGTGCTACTCAATTTCAGCCTATAATGTTACTTGTCTAGTTAAGGCAATTGCAGAATCAGCTTCTTGTTTTACTCAAGGATTAAATGACCTATCTTCAAATCCTACCTACGATGAATTTAAGTCTTACGTATGCGGGTAAGTACACGAAGTATCCGAAATCTATGGACGTAAAATCATAACTGTGTTGTTAATTTTACAAGAATTATGTTCAAATTTCAAATCCATATGGTTACTGTCGCTCCACAAAACGCCGTTAAGCTGCGATAACATGTGTACGCAAACTTAAACGCAGACTCAAACGCAAACTGAATACAAAAAACGGACCAGAGCAAATCTTATCCAAATCCTTATTTCACGAAGTAAGCTCCCTAGACCATGATGATTGGAAATGCTGTATCTTTTT
Source organism: Lottia gigantea (assembly GCF_000327385.1). NCBI lineage: Eukaryota > Metazoa > Mollusca > Gastropoda > Lottiidae > Lottia > Lottia gigantea. The sequence goes on from NW_008710397.1 coordinate 920,380, forward strand.
TCCGATACCGGTATGGGCGAGTTATTGCTGTCAAAGGTTAAAGATGGGTTCCCTTATTTTCATTTATAAATATGAAAATGCTAATACTTATATGAATAGCAAGTAGAGGTGTTTTAAAGACTTGGAAAAATACGATGTTGTCTCACATGTCCATAATTAATTCATAATTAGCTAAATTAGAAGAGAATTACCAACAGAATTCCTATCTATCTATCCTATCAAGATAGGTCGAAAAGTCTTTTTTGTTCATCCAGACTGTACATACATGGACATTTATGATTGGTTAAAACTCTTAATTATTATGCAATAAGAACATAATGATATGATAAAGAATGCATGATAATTCATTAGGAACACCAAGTTCCAGTTCCAGTTTACGTGTATCTCAATTCTATTTCAGGTCCCAAAAGAACACTAAGAACTGCATTGAGGATTCAAAGAAATTCAATGAATGCCCAGAAACTAAGAAAACGCTTTTGGAATTGAGTAAAATTCAGAATCCAGAAGCCTGTGGAGGAGAGACTGGATTTGAAAGCGAAGTTTTTGGCTCAGCACCAACTATGTACCAATCTGTTGTACTATTGATAACCATTTCATTAATGATGTTTATATTCTAAATAATTCCATTTTAAAATTGTTTCTATTTTTCTTATTGCAACAATAATATAAGCATTACATAGAAGCTTAAAGAAATAAATTGACTATAGGCATAAATTGACCTAATCTAATGGCATCTGCTTTAACCAATCAAATCTCTCACACAATGTTAGCGCTAGAGATGGCTGGAATTTGATTGGTTAAATCTCGGTTAGGTCAAATACAGCAAGGGTCAAGGATTTTTGACGAATGTTTAAGAGGCCAGTCCTTAGACCCTAACTGGAGAGGCTACATTAAAAATAAAAGCTAACAAAAAACCGAACGAAAGGGTGGAAAGTTTGGCTGGCATACAAAACTACGCATGGTTTGTAACGTAGTTTCGTGTCCTGGTGGTCACTTTGATGTGGGGGCCACATTAAGCAAAACAACGTTTTGTAGACATGACTGTCTCATGGTTCAGCTCTAGAATCCATATCCAAATACTACACTGATATCCCTTACATTATATTTTTATAAGATATGAGTCAATGTATAAGAATGTACATTTGCATGTAATTGTTCTCTGTATACATAATTTAAGTATCTGGTTTCATTGTCAACATATATGATACATGTTCATGTATATATTTAGAAGATTCTAAAAGAAATAACGACAACATTTTGGGACAAATTTCTCGGAATTCATATTTTGTATTTTTTATAATGTGTATGTCTAATTTTCAAATAAATATCTACACAGCTTATGTAAAAATGTATTATGTTTTACTTTCTGCAACTTATTTGGTTCTTGAGTAATATAATGCAAAACTAAAGTGATTGCTTGTTGGCGTGATAACAAACCCTCCACCTTTATTTCCTCAATACATATTATTACAAGTTGTTTCCATATGAAATAAATTCAGTTATCTCGGCGCTGTTCATTTGTGGTTTGTGGTCAATCGTATGATTAGCTTGTCGGCTTAGGGGACTATAGATAGCCACTATATGCAATATAAATGAAATCAATTGGACCTTTATGAACTATTTTTTTAGCGGGATTCTATGAAATGGTTGATATTTGTACAACCATAATAGTCATAGAATGACGTGGCGTCTGATAAAGTATATTTTTGATCTCCCACTTTGTTAATATCACGATGTAGAATATGTTTTAAAACAGTTTGTTCTTCTGGTTCGGCAGTCTTCAATTGTTCTGGAGTTAACCAGCTAAAATCATGAAAATCAAAACCGGGAGCAACAGCTTCACCTATTAAACAGGAATCTATATATAGTTCTGTATATTCTAGATGTGGACGACACTTACATTCTGTCATCAACCTTCCACAATTCCAGCTATTACCCCCAGCTAACGTTTCCGCTTACAGCGGTTGTTCGCCATTCTTTACATCAGGACCTAGAACCTGTTTGTGACTATGTGTCCCGTGTGTAATTTGAAAATTTGAAGCTGCAGAAAAGTTAAAAACCTTACAATAAACAAATTGTGAAGACTTTCTAAGACTCGGACTATATGATTATTATAATAACCCTTTCCTTTTACAAACACCCTGTCCATATCCGAAACACAAGTCGGGAGTTACTATTAAATATCGTAGCGTATAACCTACAATGAAAAATTGTCTGATTCATCAATTTTCGTTTTTGTTATTATTCTTATTTATCAATGGTCTGAGTTTGTCTGGTTACATAATTGAAATTACCTCCCCTGATTTAATCTTTTCTTTAAAGATAAAAATGGCCCTTTATTTACTTGTTTATCAGAATAGGTGCTTCATAATTGTTCCGTGATGTGTTCATATGTTGCAACAAGAAGCGTTAAATGACATAATGCACTGGTTTGCATTATTTTATCGATTTCAAAATATAAATATATTTGTAAATACAAATTTCAAATTAGGATTTTTAGATTATCTTTCGTTACTCAAAATCGAAACGTGTCGATAAAGCAAGTTCAACCACATGTGAATTCTGGTCCAATGTTTCTTCGAAAGTTTATTGCATTTCACAAAAATAGAAGTTGTTATGAAATAATTTGGTCTAGATATTGGTCAGGAAATTGTAGACACCTGTATCAAATAAGAGGAAATCTTGAAGGAGGTGAGATGTTTTTGTTTTTTTGTTTCAAGAGGCAGAGTGTCAGTGCACGACAAGGCCTACTTCTACTTTCTGTTTGTCAATAATCATTGTTTACACACCGACTTCTTCTACAGTGCAGACGTATTCGCATAACGCATTTCACCAATTATTTGCCTATAGGTTGAAATATAATATTGAGAGTCTTAAGATATCTTCAGGTTGATGAAAATGTTAAGCAATGGAAAATTATTATATGGAAAAATGATTTTATAGAAGATAATTTTCACTTTACCAAACCAACCTGAAAATTGACAGTGCGACAGAGTGATTCATTATGATGACACATAGCAATTTACATACTAATCTGACACCCCAGTGCTATACTATGTTAAATCAATTGCTTAAGTCATGATGTCATATGCCCCTATTGCATAGCACCCCAAGCTAAGCCAAGGGTTACTTTGTTAGATTTTTAGATTTTAAGTAAATATTTATTCACCAAAAATTATTTGAATTAGAATGTCTCCTGGGCTTTAGGAATATATTGTCATAAAAGTTGGATGAATATCTTGTTAATATTTTAATCTTTTTTGTGTCAGCATAATTATAGCTCGGCCTACTGACCAATACAGATGACATTGCAATTGTTAGTAAATCATTTTATCCTGATTTTCTAAGGGATAATGGGAATATCAGCTTCAAAACTGTAAGATTCAGACGACAAAAAGTCTTGTATAAGCTTAATAATGTTTTTACTTTGAGAAGATTATCGTGTTTTAGATGTCAAAATGGAGGGAGACAGGACCTCACCTTCTTTAAAAGAAAAACCACAGAAAAAGAGATCTGATCACTCTAAAAACAAAAATAGAATGGAGCAAAACCGAGGCGGAGATGGTACACAAATGACCTCATTAGAATCAGGCATGGGTAAGTGCAGTTCATACAGAACTAACTGGAAAAAGTACAAGACAATGTGAACCACAGATAACTCAGACCCCTTTTAAAAGAGCTAGTTTTTAAAGAGAAATAAAACCTCTTATAAATTGGGATGAACATATTTCTCTGTAGAACAGGAAAAAACTTTAACCAAAGGTGATATTTTCTATTTCCTCCCTAATGAGAGTTGGTCCAAATCAGAGATTGTGTTTTAGAATTAGTCCAATTTGTCATTGGTCAAAGTAGTCTTTGGTTTTGGTCCAAGTCATGTTTTGTCTGAGGTGCTTTAATTCCTCATTGATCTGGTGATATCATTTTATTGGTGGTTGACTGCTTGTGTGCATTAATCACATATATGATAATATAATGAAAAAATCATATGATTCAGTGAGCTCCTAGTGAAATTATTAAGGGGGTGCACAATGTCAACCAATTTACATTTGACATACTAGAAATATGACAGTAAAAGATTGCAACAGTTTGTTTTCATTATTTATGGTCTTTATTGCACTCCGTTATCTACCAATGATAGTATATTTAAAGGGATTGTAAAGAGATTTTCTAGCCTTTGTATGTGTATCGGAGACTTCTTTAACTTCAATTTGGAACATTCCAATTCTTTGTCCAATGTCTGTGGTTCCTGCAATTCCAGAGTTAACATTTCTTTATGTAAGCTTAAATCTCTACTCATTGCATAGTTTTAGCAGAATGGAAGAGTTGTATGATATTTGTGCAAATCAGAGCTCTAAATATCCTTAATCATGATAAAATGGCCGGTTTTGAATGCATTGAGATCAACATTTGGTAAATCAAGTTGGGTTTTCATTAGAGAAATATCAATTTGAATCATTTGATTTCAGGAAGTTTAGGCCTTGAATCTTCCAAGCGACCTAAAAGAGGCAGTTACTCAAGATTACAGAGAAGTATGGGACAAGGAGATGCTCTTCAATATTCCTGGAATGATAATCAGGCATCAGGTCAGAGTGGTGCCGGCCATCCACAGCCGAAACAGAACAGAAATAATGTCTATAGTGCAGGAAATAGACAGCAAAGAAACTTTTCAGACAAGGCTGATAACAGATCAAAGACTGCACAAGTAAAGAAAGAATCCCAAAGAAAACAAGTAGGTTTTATTTGTTTTAGCTGTATATTTTAGCACATGCAATGGAATCTGTAACAAAGCCACTGTTTAAGGGATTGTAAAAAGGTTTTCTAAATTTCAATGTTATCTTTATAAGATATCTTAAAGTGATTGTAAAGAGGTTTTCTGAACTTTTTTATGTATTTGGGACACTGATAGTATCATTTTGTGCCAATCTTATTTTCAATCAGACGTTTGTGGTCCCTGCAATTCCACTCAAACTGTTATTACCATCATGTCAAGCAGTTCTAACTACCAAATGAGTTACTCTGTCTGTGAGAATATAAAAACCTAGAAATTAAGACTTCATTCAATTATGTAACCAGGTTAGGTCTTGGTGAAATGATCTAAATAATTGTCTCTAAGAATTTATAATTTTGATTATCGATTATCATATTTCATAATTGATTATATGTCAAAGTTACATTTTCTTCCCTGTATCCATTAACAAGTAGTAATATCTTCAGCACATAACATACCCACAATAAACAACAATAAATGATTCAAGCAAGAATATACTTCTATGACACAAAAATTGGAATTAAGAATTTTGGCATGGTTTTTAATTTAGTATTTAAATGGTTCTCAATTGAATTATTTCGATTATTATTGATCGATAGTATGCCATTGATAATTGATCTTAATTTAGAATCGATACCCAGCCCTACACCAGGTGTCAGATTTCCATTCTGGAAAGTGATCTAGATAACTGAAATTGAGCTCTAACACTTTTCATATAGAAATTTTAAAACAGAACTTGCATCATGTTGTTACTCAGAGTTCCACATCATGCGACACTTTCCACACATATAATTACAATGTAAAAGAAAATTCCTAATCTGTAAATTTATTTCTAACTGTGTTTCATGTATATTTTAGGGCTTTAAATTTGAAGAGTACTGGAGTAGAGAAGAGTTATCAGCTGGGTTTAAAAGACACGAACTCATAGAGGTATGGTCGTTTTTATTTTTGCATTTTAAGATATAGTCATAAATGAATTTATAGGTATGATGTACATGGTTCAGGGATTGTAAAGAGGTATGACATGTGTATTAAGGACAATGATAGCATCAATTTGCACCATTCCAATTTTCAATCAGACATCTGTGGTTCTTGCAATTCCACTTAAAGTAAGTGTTAATGCTAATCACAAAGATCCTTATGTGTTAAAGCATATTTTGCAATTAGTGACGTCATCAAACACTTAGTTTAAGTAGAATTGCAAGAACCACAGATGTCTGATTGAAAATTGGAATGGTGCAAATTAATGCTATCAGTGTCCCTGATACACATATTAAAAAATTTAAAATCTCTTTAAGATATAATAAAAATAGCCACAAATAGAAAATAAAGTTGACCCAGCTGTGAAAAGGTACAGTTATTTCAAAAAAAAAATACACAAGACCAGCTGGTAGAAAGGATCTTTCAGAACTTAAGTTATCTTTGTAAAATAAGCTTATAACTTATGTCTACGGATTGCATCAAATTTCTATTTGTCGCTTAAGAGTTGTGAAAATTTGTTCAATAAAACAAAATGATGTAGCTCTTTACAAAGCCAGAACTGTTGGGTTTTTTTTGTTGGTCTAACTTTAACAAAACTTATATTATGTTTTCCGATATCTTTTTAGATTTTAGATTGTTTTATTATTGTATTTTAGGGTAAAATTAGAATAAATCCAAAGAATTTTACAGATGCCTATGTAGCAGTTCCTGTAAGTAGTAACTATCTTAATGGTTTTACTGAACAGTGGCGGCGCCAGCCCTCCTGAAACTAGGCGTACAAATAGAGGGCAGAAATGCTGCAACACTTGATGCTTCATAGTTGCAAGCCTTTAATGAAGCGTCGACAGGAATTCTCCCAAGCAAATTTTGGAAAAAATGCATTCTGACCCATATGTTGGGGCAAAAACATCAAAAAAACAATTTGTAATTTCAAATGCAAATGTTACTCTTTTTAGATAAGAAATACTGCATCTAGTTTGCTTACAATTTATTGAAATGTAATGTAGGAAACTATATGTTTTGATATTGATATTTAAAATGTGACACTGTTTAGTTCAATCAGAAATGTAGAGGAATATTATCTACTATCTGAATAAAGATGTCTATATTTTAGAATGGTAAAAATGATATTTATATTTGTGGTCTATTGAACCGAAACAGAGCTTTAAATGGTGATATTGTGGCTGTACAGATATTAGATAGAGATAACTGGAGGGTAAGTTATAGTGTTGGGCATCGTCTATCATGTCACGATACGATACGTATTGTGATACAAGGGTCATGATACAATACATTTTGCGATACAAGGGTCATGATACGCCACATATCCCGATATTAGGGTCATGATACGATACATATCGCGATACAAGGGTCATGATACGATATATATCGCGATACAGGGGTCATGATACGATAGATATTGCGATACAAGAGTCATGATACGATACATATCGCAATACAAGGGTCATGATAAGATACATATCGCGATACAGGGGTCATGATTCAATACATATCGCAATATAAGGGTCATGATACGATACATATCGCAATATAAGGGTCATGATACGATACATATCGCAATATAAGGGTCATGATATGATACATATCGCAATATAAGGGTCATGATACGATACATATTGCGATGCAAGGGTCACGATAGGATACGTATTGCGATACAAGAGTCACGATACGTTACATACATGTATCATGATATGGGGTAACGGGTTAAGAATTAACATTTTATCTTCAAAGTTTCAATATTTATTAATTCTTAACTTTATAACTGTGATATTTGGTAATATAGTTGATAGAAGTTGTTAGCGCCCACTGTCTTATAAAAAGTTTTGGTAGAGTATTGCCACTGTAAGAGTGAAATTCTCCTTATTGCACATCTCATGAAGTTACCCAGTTTTATCAGGATAGATTCACATTTTTATACGCCCACACGTAAGATGGGCGTATATTGTAATCACCCCGTCGGTTCGTCCGTTCACATTTGGCTCGTGCTCACTCTACAGACTACAGTTCTTTATGGATTCTTTTGATTTTTATTTTGTGTGTCAATGTCATTATGAAGATGATCCATATCGATTTTCGTGATGATCGGATAATTTTTCACCGAAATATCGTGTCTGACTTGACGTTTTTCTCTATTAGCTATATTGTGCAACTCGTGCTCACTCTACAGGCTACAATTCTTTACAGATTCTTTTGATTTTTATTTTGTATGTCAATGTCATTATGAAGATGATCCCTATCGATTTTCACCGAAATATCGTGTCTGACTTGACGTTTCACTCTATTGGCTATATTGTGCAACCCTGTAGTCACTAAAGACTGTTTAATCATTTCTGACAGCTGCGTATGTTACCTTGCCTGGCAAGCTATCTTTTTTTTTCGCAACACAGATCTTAGAACAACAATTAGAAAGCTATGAATCAAGTGTGAGTTCAGGATCTGAAGCTGCAGCCAAGGGCGGTAACTCTAGTGATAGTGGTGAAGACAGTGGACCAGACGTCATTGTAGAAGGGGAAGAAATTGTGGTGAAAAATACCAACAATAGTAATAACAATAGACTAGTCCGTGACAAATTTTATGGTGGAAAAAGCTACACTTCAGTCAAGGATGTCGTTACATCGGGAAGCCCTGCAGCCAAAGGACTATTTAAGGATAAGACCAAGAATGAAAGAGTTGACTCCATTGCTCAAAAAGTCGGAAAGGTAAGTTGTATACACAGTCAAGTAATCTAATTTCATACTAACCTATTTTTCGTGCATCTCCGTAAATGATTAATTTGCTTGTTTTGATAAACATGGGTTATTTGTACAATGTCAGCTAGTAGAATGAATCCAGTAGTTTCAAGCAAGGTAAAATGTATTAATACATACAAATACAAAATGGCAGATTTCGGTTATTACCAAATATCACAATGTTTTATCGGCAGAAATTCCTTATAATTCCAAGCTGTAATCGGAATTCCAAGTGTCGTCTGCTAGAATGTAGTCCAATGAACGAAGTCACGTGATAAGCTAGCGGGTTCCGTGTCAGCAGAAAAATTCTATGAAACACAATGTGGGCCATGTTCTTATGTTGTTTCAGTGACTATTAGCAATAAATCACTCTTATGTTTTACTTATCTTATTTTGTCAGTCACTATTTTTTTTTTAAATCATTGTGCATCTTGTGTAACATAATGTGTAATGTCACGCATTGCACACTGCAGGTTGTTACCTATATTAATTAGTAGTACAGGTACAGAAAAATAGGGCTCTATTTTTGCCAGGCATGACTGACATAGCACTTTAAAAATGTCTGAATGAACAACAAATGATATTGTAGTTAGTCAGCTAAATTTCTAAATATATTTTTAGGTTGTTGGTATTTTAGAAAGGAAACACTCGAGGGCTGCCAGTGGTTATATTAAACTGATGGAAGACAAGAATCCACAAAAAGCTCTGTTTGCACCGTTTGATAGCAGGGTACCTAGACTTATAATACCAATGTCAGAATGCCCTAAAGGTAAGAAAATAACATATTGTTCTGAAGAACGGTCGGTTAGCTCATTGAAAACTTTACATGTCAAACAAATGGTGATCATGGGTTCTAGTTTCTGTCAGCATGTGGAAAGTCTGGTGATCTTGAAAATGTCCTCTTTTCTATATATTGTTCCTAAAAGATTAATGAAAAGGTTTGGCAAAGGACCAGCTGGTAGAAAAGACTTTAGTTGTAATGGTTGCTTTCTTTCTTTTTTTTTTATGAAGAAGGTTAAATAGAGCCCGATTTAAGCTTTCTGTAATTTAATACAAAAACTTATAGTGTAAATTACTGGATTCACTTCCAAACCATTAGTGGCAATTTCAGTCTAAAGAAAGAAACAACTATATTTTACAAGTATAACAACTTAGGTTCACAGTTAAGGATCCTTTATACCAGCTGGTCCTTGGTCAAACCTCTTGGCATTGATCATTTCCGGATTATCCCTTTCCATTTACAGCTGGGTCGACTGGAATTATGAGTGAAGATGACTTATTCAAGGTCATTGGACTGGGAACCCAAAGCCACGATTTGCTCAAAATAAGCAACTGGCGTCATGTTAAGAACCTATGCTGTAACCGACTGAAATTTGATTGGTTAAAGCAGACTCCATTGAGCTAGGTCAAAAGGTTAATTTGACGAACTTTAGAGAGGACTTTCGATAGACCCTAACTGAAGTGGCTACATTAAAAGTAAAATCTAATAAAAAAAACGGAACGAAAGCTTGGTCAAACTTTAATTAGACTGGTTGTTTGTTAACCTTTCTTTCTAACGTTTGGCAAATTTGAAGGTTAATAAGCAATAAATTAATGATGATTGTTGTTGAGGTGAGATGTTATTCATCATTTTATTATGATTATAGATTTCTACGAGAGACCAAATGATTATGCTACCAATATGTTTATAGCTAGAATAGTAGATTGGCCAGCACATTCTAAAATGCCTCATGGGTAAGTATTCTGTTCGATACCCTTATCTGTTGACAACAGACCCAAAACAATTTGAAGCCAATTACATACAGCTCTCGATTTTTTGGAATCATTTATTTTTATACGCCCACATCTCTCTATGTGGACGTATATTGTCGGCACCCCTGTCCGTCAACATTTGCTTGTAAATGCTCTAAAAACTAGATTTTTTGATGGAATCAAATCAAAATCGGTATGTGTATACATATTCATAAAACAGAGATCAAGTTCGAATTTGAGCTATTTGGACCGTTGGAAGCAGAGTTATTGCCCTTGCCCCAAAATCTTGAATATTTACCATCCGCATGCCGTGGTGGGCGTATATATGGCTGTGGTCAACTATCTTTTACTTTTTCCATATCATGATTCGATGAGATTATAATTTCGTTTCGTCTCCATTGTAATCTAAAAAGATTTATACCAAGGTTCTATCAAGTTAGATATTTTATGAATATAAACAATAAATACATAATACATAACAAATATAATGTATACATAAAATATATATACAAAATCAACATAAAAGTCAAAAGTTATTTATAATTATATATACATAATCAACATATTAATCATAATTAATGTATACATATATATACAAAATTAACATATTAATCATAAATTAATGTATACATATATATACATAATCAACATATTAATCATAATTAATGTATACATATATATACAAAATTAACATATTAATCAGAAATTAATGTATACATATATATACAAAATTAACATATTAATCATAAATTAATGTATACATATATATACATAATCAACATATTAATCATAATTAATGTATACATATATATACAAAATTAACATATTAATCAGAATTTAAGTATATATATATATATACAAAATTAACATGATAATTATAAATTATGTATACATATTTATACAAAATTAACATATTAATCATAATTAATGTATACATATATATACATAATTAACATATTAATCATAATTAATGTGTACATATATATATACAAAATTAACATGATAATTATAAATTATGTATACATATATATATACAAAATTAACATATTAATCATAAATTATGTATACATATTTATACAAAATTATCATATTAATCATAATTAATGTATACATATATATACATAATCAACATGTTGATCATAATTAATGTATACATATATATACAAAATTAACATATTAATCATGAATTATGTATACATATTTATACAAAATTAACATTATAATCATAATGCTTACAAAATTTTTTTATTTCCAAACTGCCATTTCAGAGTAAAGAGTTATAAGTAAATTTTGTAAAGGAATCCCTTTCCTTCTAGCTTATCTTTCACTTATGGCCCTTATTTTTCAAACATTTATTGCAACATATTTTCTTGAATTGGGAGCGGAATACCTTACTGGTAGCTGGATAGATGATAGGGTTTATCATGTTACTAATTAGAAATATTTTATGTAATATCTCCTGGTAAAACAACAGATTAAACTCAATCAAATAAAATGGCATCCAGGTCAGAATGTAAATCAAAGTGACCAGAAACAACCTACGTGAAATAATGGTGGACAGTTTGTTGGAAGAAGACAAATCAAAGAAATTGGATGTTTGAGGTGCAGCTTGAACTGTGGTGGGCGTGGTCAAGGGTCCGGTGACACCACCAGCGATGGTGATGACAGGTGTGTCAGGATCTAAGGGGTTGGGAACTACAGGATGGATGGAATTATTCCACATTCTCCAGTTAGCTTCACGCTTTCTCAAGGTAGAAAACACCACGATATACAAGATAGCTATAGAGACAATCATTATAAAGTATAGTATAAAGAGAATCATATGTGTTTGAGAACGTTCGTCAAATTCGCGTAAGGGGTTAGAGACTAGGCCCGTAATGTGACATCGTTCTGGAAACACGGTGTACGTTTGATTGTTAATTTTCATATTGATAAATACAGAAGAATTTAAGGCTGGTAATAAGGCTATTATGAAGGCCATGGTTACAGCCGACAATGACATGATAAAGGCCCATTTGTTGTTCAATCTTAATTTATGAGTTTTGCAGACAGCCAAATAACGGTCAATGGCTATGATAAGTAGAAACAGACATGATAAACCTACCAATGCATAAGAATACCATAAAGTGATTTTGCATAAATGAGAATACTCCAACGGTACCACTATATACCGTACCATTATTAGTGTCGGCATGACTAAAACACATACTAAAAAATCTGAAATGGCCAAAGTAAGGATGAAGTAGATTGAGGGAGTTTTCCTTTTGAGATTAACATAAATAATGATAACACAGCTGTTACCAAGGATACCAAATATACAAACAATACCAAGAAAGATGGTTAATGGCAGATTCTCCGCTTCCACTTCGTCCATGATTCCTGAATATTGTGGCCATATTTGACCCAGTTCACGAACTGTTATTAATTTATGGACGCCCATAGTAAACTGTGGATGGTACATAGATATAACAGGGTAGATTTACTAAGTAGGATATGATTTAAGATACCAGTTGCCTTTCTTGTTTCACGTCACTTGATAACTTGCTTTTTTTCACATTATTTGAGGTTGAACACAACTTGATAACTTTACTTGTTAACCTTACTTGATTGCTGAAATCAAAAACTTGATAACTTTACTTGATGGCTGAATCTATAACTTGATATCTTTACTTGATTGCTGAATCTATAACTTGATAACTTTACTTGATGGCTGAATCTATAACTTGATAACTTTACTTGATCGCTGAAAACGATAACTTGATTACTTTACTTAGTAGCTTAGTTGTAATGACTTTTAAACTTGATTTGGTTACTTTTCAGCTACTTTGATAATCACTCTTTGATTAAAGATATCACTTGATCTGGATGACTTTCTGTTAAATAACCAAACTTTGCTTGATGACTTTCTTTTTCTTTTTTTGACTTATTGACTTTCTTGCTCTGTATTTGTCTGGATGAATTCCTCTGTATTTGTCTGGATGAATTCCTCTGTATTTGACTGGATGAATTCCTCTGTATTTGACTGGATGAATTCCTCTGTATTTGGCTGGATGAATTCCTCTGTATTTGACTGGATGAATTCCTCTGTATTTGACTGGATGAATTCCTCTGTATTTGACTGGAATAAACTCTGTATTTTGATGACTTTCTCTTTATAACTAATTCTGTTTTATTGGCTGACTTTTATGTTTAAAAACAAAAACTATTATGATGGTTAAATTCACAACTATTTTAAACAAAGCTATATATAAGAGTTTTTCAGAACTGCTGTCACACTTCAGACGATCCAAACTTGTATTGTCTTGATGGCTGTAGAATTTCTGGAAAAAAGGAAAAGGACTACTAAACATACTGGATTTTGAATTAGTATAGTAATTCACTTAAAAGGGACAGGTTCATCAGCTGTTTGACCAAGCGTACCTTAGTCTCGGAAACTCAGAATTTTTCTTCTGTTCATCCATAAGTCATGACAGATTTTGACAAAACTTAGTGAAATTGTTTGTTATTACCCAGGAATAAACCTTTAACCTTATTGAAAATCCCTCAAATAATATGGAAAAATTTGATACAAGTTATTGCCCTTGTTCTTGACGTGTTCAATTTTTAGCTCGTGGATGTATATTACCTTGCCTGGCAAGTTATCATTAAAAGTAGAATTTACCATCTCAGTTGTAGAGAAAAAAATGTGATTAGTGTGATACATGGAGAATAAACTTACTGTTGTTGTTATTTGATATATCAACCAAATTAGCTTCATTTTCACATCCCCATATATATTACATTTTCTCTTAACTTCACAATGGTGCTTGGTTAAGTTCCTGCAAATAGAACATAAATTATACCAAAGTGCTTCCTATCTATATGTTCTATTACTACTCCTGCAAGACAGAATAAGTTCATTCATTATTTTCTACAGCCATTTCTTCATTCTATTTCAGATTTTGTCATTTTACATTCAGGTTAATCATGAAAGTGTTTGTGACGCTCACACTTAAGTCTCAGAAACTCAAGTTTTTTTAGCTGAGCCAATCAGTTATAGTGTTCACAGCTTACCGTCAAAATATGAGCCTTTAAATCCATGTTTGTCCAGAATTATCTGAGTTTGAATTTTAAAATGACAACTCGTCAATTTAAGATACTCTGTGATATATAGAAAAGACATATATAGAAATAGTGAGTAAAATTCCTAGTTTGAAGTATTTTTAAAGGAATTATATGATTTTCGTACATTTCTAGTACTTCTAAAGAGTATTTACCAATTTTGTCTAGACTAAAATCAATCCCAACAAATGGCACACCTGTCCCATTAATTTAGACTTTATATAGACATGACATAATGAAAGGAAGTTTATTAGTATTTGTGTATTATAATCTTAGACAAATCATTCTCACGTTTTATTTTACACCCACATTATAATGTTGTCGTATATTATCATCACCTATGTCCGTCCGTACACAATTGACTTCTGAACGCAATAGAGACAACAGTTTTTATCTGATATAAATGAAATTTGGTGTGATCATTTGTATTAATGCAATTTTGGACAAATTCGAATTTGACGATCTTTTGACGAACAGTTTTTGAGCTATTGCCCTTGACTTCTGAAAAACGCGTAAAAATTTGGTTGTGGACACAATAGAGACCACAATTCTCATCCGATTTAAATGAAATTTGGTGTGATCAATTATAATGATGAGATCTCAAACAATTTCGAATTTGACGACCTTTGATGAGCGTTTTTGAGTTATTGCCCTTGATTTATGAAACATGCGTCACAATTTGTTTGTGAACACAATAGAGGGTACAGTTTTCATCCGATTAATATGAAGTAAAAACTCATCAAAATTTGTTGACAATAGAGGTGACAGTTTATGACAGAATTTTATTAAATAATGTGTGTTTGTTTAAATCAACAATATCTTGCACAAATTAGATTTTTGGTATCATTTGACACAGATAGGTGACTGCCCTTGATATACTGAAAATATATCAGGAAACTGGGCATATCTTGCCAGGCAAATACTTGCCAGAAAATTCAGTAGATGCATAGCCACACATCCAATACCATTAAATATTTCTACTGTGTTTCACTAGAGCTGGTAACCTTCATTTGAAGGACAAAAATGAAAAACTATTCAAGATGTCAGATCCTCACATTTCAATGATGAGAACCACATTGCTCCTTAAATAGATATTGATAAATATCCCTTACCTTTTTTCCTCAAAAATCTGTTTCTCCTCTTGCAGTTTCCAATACGACAGTGTTTTCTTTTTGGGGTCATTTTTCACCCGACTAACTTTCATGTTCTATGTGGTCATGTTTCCTTGGTTACCATTTACGAAAGATTGTCAAAATGGAGTCTCATTATTATACATGATAAATGTGTTTTGGGCTAGACACATATTGATATGCCTAATAAGTGTGTGTTTCATAATTCTCTGGACAATCACTGGTTGAATCAGCTCTATTTCAATTTGTTTTCTTTGTTTCAATTTAAAACCTTATAGAAGATGAATTTAGCTACCCATGTCACGTTTCAGAAGCGAATCTCAAAATGCGTCCTGCTTTAGTGGCAGCGCGTCCCTCCCTAGACTGGGGGTACAAATAGGGGACAGACAGACTGACTGAATTGATAGACAACTGTCAAGGTAGAATTGAAGCTTTCCCTGGAGGGTAAGAGAGTACTCCCCAAAGAAACCTTAAGATATTTTAGAAATAAAGTGGGGGTACAGGGTAAACCCGGAATGATGTCAATATTCCAACACTCTAACTGCTTGAACTACAGTCTGTTCTCAAAATAAGGGGACAACTGTCAAGACTGAATTCAAAATGTGAAGGCTTCTTGTTGCAAGCATCTCAAGAATATCTCCTGAGACAAATATTCCAAAAATTGAATTGAATTGGTGAATTTTTAACCATATTTATAATGAATAAAGTGGGAGTAAAATTGGTGGTCACAATCCCTTCCTGCCCCTTCTACTCCCACTGAAATAGGAATTTTTAACTAAGCTAATCAGTAATGATAGTGTTAATACCTAACCATCGAAATTGGAGTCTTCAAATTCATTTGCGTCAAGAATTATCGAGGTTTGAAATATAAAATAACGACTTGTCTAATTTTAGGGACCATATCGACTTTATCCAGCAATTTGCAAAAGGCAGGAATGCAGATATGATTATCCAGTTGATGATTGACCTGACTAAGCTCCCTTTTAGTGACTGATTTCTTAAGTCTTGTAATTTCAATTGAAATAAAAATATACTTATTATGAAAGTTATAGATGTATATATTAATAATTCAAAAAGTTTGTTTTGTATTGAGATTGGATGGAGAGAAAATATGGAAAAAAACATTAATGAAGTTTATTAACTATTCTATCAATCAATTAGCAGACTAATTGATCTAATTATAGACATGATCTACAGGTCCTGTCATCATGTGTCTATTTTAAGATTGATATGGTACTATTTTAGGATAAAGATCGTTAATTTTTCTTTCACAATGAAATAGCTCAGTCAGTTGACAATCATGTGCTATGGGTTCAAATCTCCATCAATGCTTTTGTGATTTTTCTGTTTTCTCACTTGCACTGCTATATATACCACAGTAGGCTGATATCACTGTGTTGTCTAATTCCCATCATTGTACACTGCCTGACATTATCTGTCTTTATTTAAAGATGAGTTCCCTTATTTTCTTTTATGAAAATGAAAATGCTAATACTTATATGAAAATGACTTGGAAAAATATCAGTTTGTCTCACATGTCCATAATTAATTCATAATTTAGCTAAATTAGAAGAGAATAACCAGCAAAATTCTAATGAGTGACTGATCAAGAAAGGTCAAAAAGTATTTTTTTTATTTATCCAGACTGTACATACATGGACATTTATGATTGGTTAAAACTCTTAATTACATGCAATCATTTACTTAACAATCATGGCTGACCCACAAAATCCATGATCATTGATCTTCCATGATGAATCATGATTTCACATTATAGACAACTGTTTGATAAAGCATTTTCATATACAAAGACGTAGTGCAATTCATGTAGAGGCAAAGTGATGTATGACATACATAAAAAAGACTCTTCTAAAGTTTGGTTGACATTTAAAAAAAACTGAGGCATTTATACCATTTGCTTATTTAACTTGATAGGTGTTAGTTAATAGTTTAATAATAGTTATTTCAATTTAGAAAAATAAAAACAGAACTTGAATCATGTCGTTTCTCAGAGTTTCACGCCTTGCACTCTTCAGACAACTGACCTACTTTCAGCCTGCATCCCAACTGAAGTTAGACAAGGAGAACTTATTCTCATGTCTACACTTTGAGACAGGTTCAGAATGTTTGTTTAAAGGGCATTAATGATGGAAAACTTCTCAGTTAGACCAAGTTTACATCGTTGGGTTTTATTTGTGTAGGCTTTAGCTCTGCTATCAATTGACCAGGCCATGTATTCTTAAAACGATCTTAGAGCTAGGATGTCCTAGGTTCTTATCTTTTAACATTGTCTCTAGGACATCCTAGCGCTAAGAGTATTTCGAGAATACATGGCCAGGATATTTTGTAGGCTAGTTATTATTTTTCAGTTTAAATTGCCGAATGTGCTTTGAGTTTATTTTTATTCGCCCACACGTAAGTATGGGCGTATATTGTGTTTGCCCCTGTCGGTCCGTCCGTCGTTCTGTCGGTCCATCCGTTCACATTTACCTCATTATCACTCTACAGGCTACAATTCTCTATTGATTCTTTTGATCTTTTGTATGTGTGTCAATATCATTATGAAGATGTGCACTATTGAATTTGGTGATGATCCAATGATTTTCTTCAGAGATATCGCATAAAACTCTGATTTCGCGTTCGTTTTTCTTTATTTTTTTGCCTTGTGCTCACTCCACAGGCTACGATTCTCCATACATTCTTTTGATCTTTTGTATGTGTGTCAATATCATTATGAAGATGTGCACTATTGAATTTGGTGATGATCCGCTGATTTTCTTGAGAGATATCACATAAAACTCTGATATCGCTTTTTTTCACTTTTTTGGCTCATGCTCACTCTACAGGCTACGAAATAGAGTTTGTTTTACAGTTCACATTTAGTTCTTTATCAAGCTGCTGGCGGGCGTATTCGCTTGCGAGACTTGCCACAAGCCTATGTTTATATATGTTGTATATTATGTATTTCAGTAATCTTAGTAGAAGTATTGGAGAAGCTGGTCTGATAGAACCTGAAACAGAAGCTTTATTAATAGAAAATGACGTTGATTTTAGTGATTTTAGTGAGGAGGTAACTGAAAGATTTTTTTATAGGGACAGGTTGACCATTCTTTTTGACCAATCATACTTTAGTAATAATGAGTAATAATGTTCACAGCTCACTGTCAAAATTTGAGCCTTCAAATCCCTGAAATTTTACAAACATTGGGCCTCAATTTAATCGAAATAAACAAAATTTGAAATATTTAGTGTGACTTATGGCCCTTGTTTTTACAAATGCATTCAATTTGTTTATCAGACCTTTGCATACCATCTTACCTTTTGTAATTAGTCCGTCCGTCCGTCAACATTTGCTTGTAAAATGCTCTAAAAACTAGATTTTTTGATGTAATCAAATGAAATTCGGTATGTGTATACATATTCATAAAACAAAGATTAAGCTCAAATTTGAGCTATTTTCGACCGTGAGAAGCAGAGTTATTGCCCTTGCCCCAAAATCTTGAATATTTACCATCCGCATGCCGTGGTGGGCGTATATGGCTGTGGCCCACTATCTTTTATTACAAATTTTACCTACTTATATAAAATATGGTTTCAGAGATACAAATAGGGACAGGCTGACTCAATGGGGGGGACAATGTCAAGGCTAATTTTAAAGTGCTGCAACTGTATCGGGCATCATAATCCCCAGCCTCTTGTCTGAGAGGATTCTCCCATAAAATTTTTAGCAATATTCAATTGATTTGGTGCATCCTCGACCCCTGGTTGATGCTTATGAATATAAATCTAATACCAAATCCAGTATAATCCTTATATTTTGATGTAGTGAAATCTATAACATATTTATGATCTGTTTCAGGCTATAAAATGTCTGCCAACAGTGCCATGGAAGATTCCTGAAAATGAATATAAGACAAGAAGAGATTTTCGTAAAGAGTGTGTTTTTACTATAGATCCTGCTACAGCTAGAGACTTAGATGATGCCGTTTCGTGTCGTTACCTTGGCAACGGTAGGTTATGAGGACTGTAGTTATTATATAATTAGGCATTTCCATCCCTTTTTTTAACCATTCACAGCAATTAATGAGGTTCAGAAATAAATAGTACAAATTTGACTTGAGCTTGTCTAATGCTGTTGATGTGTGTTTCAGATAAACAAGCCTCATCAGTTGAACAATTAGTTTTAAAAATGGAACTTAATTTTTATTTAAAAATATGAGCAAGATTTGAACGACATATAGAAGCGAGGAGCACATATAACAAAACACAGGACAATATTATGGAATATAACACATATGTGCCTAACCTTATTAAAGAAGTGTGTTATATTCCATAATTTTGTCTTGTGTTTTGTTATGTCTATGAGCAGATTAAGCAAATTCACAAATGTTAACTTTTATATATTACAGACACATATGAAGTTGGTGTACATATAGCAGATGTTAGTTATTTTGTGGATGCTAAAACAGAACTAGATACAGTGGCATCAGAGAGAGCTACTAGTGTTTACTTAACACAGAAGGTTGGTTTATCTTTTCATTCTTGTAAGTTGAACAGGTTATAAACATGTTACTGTAACTGAACAGGTCACACCTTTGTTACTGTATTTGAACAGCTTACACCACTTACTGTAATAGCATGTTACTGTAATTGAGCAGGTTTTAATCATGTTACTGTAATTGAACAGGTTATAAACATGTTTTTTGTAATTGAACAGGTTATAAACATGTTACTGTAACTGAACAGGTCACACCTTTGTTACTGTATTTGAACAGGTTACACCACTTACTGTAATAGCATGTCACTGTAATTGAACTGGTTGTAATCATGTTACTGTAATTGAACAGGTCACACCCTTGTTACTATAATTGAACAGGTTAAACCTCTGTTACTGTAATAGCATGTTACTGTAATTGAACAGGTTATAACTTTATTACTGTAATTGAACAGGTTATAACTTTATTACTGTAATTGAACAGGTTATAATTTTATTACTGTAATTGAACAGGTTATAACTTGTTACTGTAACTAAAAAGGTTACATCTCTGTAATTGTAATTGAACAGGCTAGAATTTTATTACTGTAATTGAACAAGTTATAACTTGTTGTCACTGTAACTGAAAAGGTTACACCCCTGTAACAGGCTATAACTTTATTACTGTAATTGAACAGGTTATGACTTGTTGTTACTGTAACTGAAAAGGTTAGACCTCTGTTAATGTAATTGAACAGGTTATAACTTGTTGTTACTGTAACTGAAAAGGTTACACCTCGTTACTGTAATTGAACAGATTATAACTTTATTACTGTAATTGAACAGGTTATAACTTGTTGTTACTGTAATTGAACAGGTTATAAACATGTTGCTGTAATTGAACAGGTTATAACTTTATTACTTTAATTGAACAGGTTATAACTTTCTTGCTGTAATTGAACAGGTTATAACTTGTTGTTATTGTAATTGAATGGGTTATAAACATGTTACTGTAATTGAACAGGTTATGACTTTATTACTTTAATTGAACAGGTTATAACTTTATTACTTATTGAACAGGTTATAAACATGTTACTGTAATTGAACAGGTTATGACTTTATTACTTTAATTGAACAGGTTATAACTTTATTACTTATTGAACAGGTTATAAACATGTTACTGTAATTGAACAGGTTATAACTTTATTACTGTAATTAAACAGGTTATAACTTTATTACTGTAATTAAACAGGTTATAACTTTATTACTTTAATTGAACAGGTATATGTTAGAACTTTCTGTATTATAATTCAACATTTTATACCTATTTTTTTTATTTTAACAGGTTATACCTATTTTTTTTTTTATTTTAACAGGTTATACCTATGTTACCAAGGTTACTATGTGAAGAATTATGTAGTTTAAACCCAGATAAAGATAGACTAACATTTTCTGTATGTTGGCATATCAACAGTCAAGGAGAGGTAGGTAGATGTTTGTTTTTATGACAGGTTTAAAAAAACACTGACCCAGTCATGCTTAATTCTGTCGTTGCCCAAATGATTTTTTTTTTCGCTTTCAAGAGCATTGACTATATTCATATATTATGTTCTTCGAAATATTCAGAACCTGAAACATGTTGTTATTCAGAGTTCACATTTCGAGATAAGTTCAGAACATTTGTTTAAAGAAGTGTGCTTTCGAGCATTTATGATGGAAAGCTTCTCAGTTAAACACAGGTTACATTGCTTGGTTTTATTTTGTAATTCTTTAGTAGTCAGTATTTATTGGTATATATTTCAGATATCTAAAGAATGGTTTGGTAGAAGTGTGATCAAGTCTTGTGTAAAACTCAGCTATAATCATGCACAGGTAAGTAATGCATGGTGGATTATTAAATCTTCGTTATTATGGTTTATAAATGGAAGTTTACAGTTTTATCAATAGTATTATTACTCAGAATAATCCTTATTTCATGGTTTAATAACAAAAAAAACCAACAAAAACTAAAAGTGCTAACAATCCGAACAGCAATACAAAACCAGAATCCATAACAGCATATTGGTTATACATTGGTAGCACTGGTAGCAGCTAATAAACTTTTCATCTGCCCGAAATATAACCTTCCATTAACTAGCTCAATGTGATTGACAATTGCTTGCTAACTTAGGACGAGATGACAAGTGTAGTGTCTCCCTTGGCAGATGAGTGGGACTGACATGGAGAAAGTTAAAAAGTCATTAAACCTAAGAGCCTGTGTGCTACAGGCTTTGCTTATTTAGAATCACTTGACATTAGGAGGGCCCTGCAGGCTGTGCACATTAAAGATTCCTTGACCGGTGGAAATTGAAAAAGGGCAGGCTAATTTCCCTCATTGTACCCTGCATGGCATTGCCGTCTTCATTAGCCCACATGGTTCAGAGGACATAGGACGTAAAACACCATTCATCTCATATTTTGACATTAGGAAATGTCACTGACCTGGATACATTTTTCTCGATGCACACTTCCTGGCATCACCTTCATTTGTCAGTTCAAATTGAAGCAGATAATAAAAAATTACTCAATTTCATAGCTGTCTTTGATTTGTTCAACATTTTAGGGTTTTATTGAGAATCCAGATAGAGAATGGAAAGAAGAAGAGTTACCTCCCATCTCTGAAGGTTTCACTGTAGAAGATATTAAATCTAGAACTCTTATTTTACATAAGGTAAGTTTCTACATCTGAGATATAGCTATCTTGGTTTTTCTTGGTATTGCTATTTTTCTATTCAACCCATCTTGATACTCTAGATATTGCTATCTTGATACTCTGGATATAGTTATCTTTATACTCTAGATATAGCTATCTTGGTACTCTAGATATTGCTATTTTGATACTCTGGATATAGCTATCTTTATACTCTAGATATAGCTATCTTGGTACTCTAGATATTGCTATTTTGATACTCTAGATATTGCTCTCTTGATACTGTAGATATTGCTATCTTGATACTCTAGATTGTGCTATCTTAGTACTCTAGATATTGATACTCTAGATATAGCTATCTTGATACTCTTGATTGTGATATCTTGGTACTCTAGATATTTGTTATCTTGATACTTTAGATATTGCTATCTTGGTACTTTAGATATTACTATCTTTATATTCTAGATATTGCTATCTTGCTATTCTAGAGATTGCTATCTTACTATTCTAGAGATTGCTATCTTGATACTCTAGATATTGCTATCTTTGTATTCTAGATATTGCTATCTTTGTATTCTAGATATTGCTATCTTTGCTATTCTAGAGATTGCTATCTTGATACTCTAGATATTGATATCTATGTATTCTAGATATTGCTATCTTTGTATTCTAGATATTGTTATCTTTGTATTCTAGAGATTGCTATCTTTGTATTCTAGATATTGCTATCTTGCTATTCTAGAGATTGCTATCTTTGTATTCTAGATATTGCTATCTTTGTATTCTAGATATCTTGCAACTCTTGAGATTTTTATCTTGATACTCCTTATTTTGCAATGTTGAATTTTCGTACGCTAGACATTTGCATCTTTGGAAAAATCCACAAAATTCAATGACCACCAAAAATAAATGATTTCACAGTAATTCTGACTATGATATTCCAATATACTTCACTAGATTGCCAAATGTCTACGTAAATACCGGTTTGATCAAGGTGCTCTACGGTTAGACCAGGTGAAATTACAGTTTAGCCTGGATGATGAAACAGGATTACCTAATGGTTATACTGTGTATGAACAGAGAGATAGTAATAGGTATGTATATATCTATATTAAATGGCAATATGAACTTATTTAAAGAGTATATTTTATAAAATTATATTTATATCATAGTCGTGAGGAAGGATAAAAAGCTAATTGTTAACAAAATTTGACAGACAGTTTGTATACGCCCACGTGAAATGGGGGGCATATATTGTTGTAACTCATATCCGTCCGTCCGTCTTATCCAGAATTTCTCGTAAACATTCTTGACTGTTTTGACGAAACTTGGTGTGAGTGTTGGTAGTCATCCAAGTATGAACGTTATTGAAAATCAGAAAAGTCGAAAAATAATTAGTATGAGTTATTGCCCTTGTTCTTGAAAACGTGTTAAATTTTTAGCCAGTAAACACTCTAGAAGGCCCAATTTTTGACAGATTTTGATGAAACTTGGTAAAATTATTCAGTATCGCCTCAAAAAGTTCAAAAGAAGTTTATGTCTGAAGGTTGAATATATCATACTGGTAATTGTAAATGTACTGCTAAATATTTTTATTTAAAATCAAAGCTGCCAGTGGGCGTATATTACCTTGCCTTGTAAGCTATCTGTAAAAATTTCATTACCGAATGAAGTCTAGAAAACCAGGGTTGCTCCTTCTACTGACATTTACTTCAAAAAATCTATTTTTTATTGAACATTGAAGATTTTAGTCACAATTCCAGTTTTTTTTTACATTGAGGCATTCTAAATTTTAAACTGATTTTTACTCCTTTTAATTATCCATTAACAATTTTTCAATAATTTTTATTTGATAAGTATTTGTTATAAGTTGCTGGTTTTATGAAAAGAAAGAAACAAACAACTATATTTTATAAGTATAACAACTTAGGTTCACAGTTAAGGATCCTTTATACCAGCTGGTCCTTGGTCAAACCTCTTGGCATTGATTATCCCTAACCATTTACAGCTGGGTCAACTGGAGGGATTTCTTCATAATCTATTTGAAAATGATAAAAAAATGTTTATTTTCAGATTAATAGAAGAATATATGTTGCTAGCCAACATGGCTGTAGCTCATAAAATAAACAGTAGTTTTCCTGAGAAAGCTATTTTAAGATGTCACCCAGCACCACAATCTAGAATGATTCAAGAATTGGTAATATTCTTTCTAGTCTTAAAGAGATTGTGAAGAGGTTGACTAAATTTTGTATGTGTATCAGGGACACCGATATCATCAATTTGCATCTTTTCAACTTTCAGTCTAGTTTCTGCAATTTCAAAAAACTAAAACTAAATGTTTGATGACGTCACTAATCAGGAAGGGCGCTAAATGATAAAGTATATTTTGAGATTAGTGACGTCATCAAACACTTAGCTCTAGTGGAATTGCAGGAACCACAGACATCTGATGGAAACTTGTAATAGTGCAAATCGATGCTATCAGTGTCCCCGATACACATGAAAAATTTAGAAAACATTTTAAAGCTATTATTTGATATATTCTTTCTGATATTTTTCTGGACTGTTATCTTTCATTCGAGATCTAGCGAAATTTATGAAAAAGATATGTTCAACTTTTTAACCAATCAAATGCTCTATAAATTAAAAGATTAACCAACACTTTGAATTGTTTTTTAGTCATCTACTTGTAAAGGTTCATTTATAACAGTAGATTTTCTTTGTCTATTTGCCATGAAGTTAACCTTGAAGAAGATATCCTAAGACCTAGATTGAATACAGTAACTCACAGAAAATATATGAAGCAAAATATCTGGAGCTGTAACATTGATTAGATTGAAAAGACATTCCTTGACTAATGTTACACTCTTTATCTACTGTCCTTGTCCATACCAGACATTTACCTTTCCAAAATGATCTAAATATAACGTGGTATTCTAGATATTACTATCTTGGTATTCCCTGGTACTCTAGATGTTGCTACCTTGATGCTCTAAATATGGCTATATTGATACTCTAGATGTTGCTATTATCGTATTCTTGGTACACTAAATATTGCTATGTTGATACTATTGCTATTTTGATATTTTAGATATTGCTATTTTGATATTGCTATCTTGATACTCTAGATATTGCTATTTCGATACTCTAGCTATATTGATTCTGTAGATATTGCTATTGTGATACTCTAGATATTGCTATTTTGATACTCTAGGTATTGCTATTTTGATATTGCTATCTTGATACTCTAGATATTGCTATCTTGATACAATTGCTATTTTGATACTTTAGATATTGCTATTTTGATATTGCTATCTTGATACACTAGATATTGTTATCTTGATACTCTAGATATAGCTATCTTGATACTCTAGATATTGCTATCTTCATACTCTAGATATTGCTATCTTGATACTCTAGATATTGCTATTTTGATATTGCTATCTTGATACACTAGATATTGCTATCTTGATACTCTAGATATAGCTATATTGATACTCTAGATATTGCTATCTTGATACTCTAGATATTGCTATCTTGATACACTAGATATTGCTATCTTGATACTCTAGATATTGCTATTTTGATATTGCTATCTTGATACACTAGATATTGCTATCTTGATACTCTAGATATAGCTATATTGATACTCTAGATATTGCTATCTTGATACACTAGATATTGCTATCTTGATACTCTAGATATTGCTATTTTGATATTGCTATCTTGATACAGTAGATATTGCTATCTTGATACTCTAGATATAGCTATATTGATACTCTAGATATTGCTATCTTGATACTCTAGATATAGCTATCTTGATACTCTAGATATTGCTATCTTGATACTCTAGATTGTGCTATCTTGATACTCTAGATATTGCTATCTTGATACTCTAGATATAGCTATATTGATACTCTAGATATTGCTATCTTGATACTCTAGATTGTGCTATCTTGATACTCTAGATATTGCTATTTTGATATTGCTATCTTGATACACTAGATATTGCTATCTTGATACTCTAGATATAGCTATATTGATACTCTAGATATTGCTATCTTGATACTCTAGATATTGCTATCTTGATACACTAGATATTGCTATCTTGATACTCTAGATATTGCTATTTTGATACTCTAGATATTGCTCTCTTGATACTGTAGATATTGCTATCTTGATACACTAGATATTGCTATCTTGATACTCTAGATATTGCTATTTTGATATTGCTATCTTGATACACCAGATATTGCTATCTTGATACTCTAGATATAGCTATATTGATACTCTAGATATTGCTATTTTGATACTCTAGATTGTACTATCTTGATACTCTAGATATTGCTATCTTGATACTCTAGATTGTGCTATCTTGATACTCTAGATATTGCTATCTTGATACTCTAGATATTGCTATCTTGATACTCTAGATATTGCTCTCTTGATACTCTAGATATAGCTATATTGATACTCTAGATATTGCTATCTTGATACTCTAGATATTGCTATCTTGATACTCTAGATATTGCTATCTTGATACTCTAGATATTGCTATCCATACCAATTTACAGTTATATTTATTGAGAGAAAATATGTTTTCTACAGGTTTACCTAACTTGACAAATATTTTGTATTTAATTGTCTTGATTTGATTGTATTTTTGTAAGAACTCACATTGTTGTTAATGGTTTATTGTAGAAAGATACTTGTCAAGAATTAGGAATTGATATGGATGTATCATCTTCACAAGCTATTCATGTAAGTTTCATTAAGTTTTTAAGTTTAAACATGTTTGGAGGTTCTTTTGTTCTGGGCTATCAATACTTCTTTAAAAATCTGTAAAGTAAGTGTCCCCTATATACACATGAACAATTTTAGAAAACCTCTTTAGAATCCCTTTAAGATCATTTATTTATTTGTCTCTTTACAGCAATCTATAATGAGATATGTAGGTAATGATGAATATACTACAGCTAGGATGCAAGTTTTAGTGGCCATGTGTTCTAAACCAATGCAAGTAAGTATTAAAATATTTATATAAAATATTACTTATTACTGTATTTAATGAAAATGAAACAGGGATTGAAAAATTAAATTCATAATTTGACTTTAGGGGAGGAAGTGTGAAAAAAAGAAGAAAATCAGATGTTTTAATAAAAAGTGTTATGAAATTTTTACAAAAAATTGATCAATCTGTATACAGAAGAAAGAATTTAAATACAAATCTTGCAAATTTCAAAGATGGGGCAAACCCCCTCTTTCACAATTATGTTAAAGGGATTGTAAAGAGGTTTTTTAGGGTAAATAATCACAAAATATGCTTTATCTTATAAATTACTACAATTAGTGATGTCATCAAACACTTAAATTAAGTGGAATTGCAGGAACCACAGATGTCTGATTGAAAATTGAATGGTGCAAATTGATGCTATCAGTGTACCAGATACACATAAAAAATTTAGAAAAAACCTCTTTACAATCCCTTTAGCAGTAGTTTTTTTTTCTGTTAATTTTAGATTGCCAAATATTTCTGTGCTGGAATGTATAAAGATGAAGAAGATTACCGGCATTATGCCTTAAACGTACCATTATATACCCACTTTACATCACCTATTAGACGTTATCCTGATATACTTGTACATAGATTACTAGCTGCTTCACTAGGTATGTTATAACTATATACTAGTATATAGATTACTAGCTGCTTCACTAGGTATGTTATAACTATATACTAGTATATAGATTACTAGCTGCTTCACTAGGTATGTTATAACTATATACTTGTACATAGATTACTAGCTGCTTCACTAGGTATGGTATAACTATATACTTGTATATAGATTACTAGCTACTTCACTAGGTATGTTATACCTGTATACTTGTACATAGATTACTAGCTGCCTCACTAGGTATGTTATAACATGTTATATACTAGTACATAGATTACTAGCTGCTTCACTAGGTATGTTATAACTATATACTTGTACATAGATTACTAGCTGCCTCACTAGGTATGTTATAACTATACTTGTACATAGATTAGATATTAGACGTTATCCTGATATACTTGTACATAGATTACTAGCTGCTTCACTAGGTATGTTATAACTATATACTAGTATATAGATTACTAGCTGCTTCACTAGGTATGTTATAACTATATACTTGTACATAGATTACTAGCTGCTTTACTAGGTATGTTATAACTATATACTTGTACATAGATTACTAGCTGCCTCACTAGGTATGTTATAACATATTATATACTAGTACATAGATTACTAGCTGCCTCATTAGGTATGTTATAACATGTTATATACTTGTACATAGATTACTAGCTGCTTCTAGGTATGTTATAACAATATACTAGTACATAGATTACTTGCTACTTCACTAGGTATGTTATAACTATATACTTGTACATTAATTACTAGCTGCTTCACTAGGCATGTTATAACTATATATTTGTACATAGATTACTAGCTGCCTCAGTGGGTATGTTATAACCATATACTAGTACATAGATTACTAGCTGCCTCACTAGATATGTTATAACTATATATTTGTACATAGATTACTAACTGCTTCACTAGGTATGTTATAACAATATACATGTACTAGTACATAGATTACTAGCTGCTTCACGAGGTATGTTATAACTATATATAATATACACAGTATACTGAAAACTATTGCCTCTGTAACAGCAGTTGTTCCCTAATAATAGCCCTTTTCACTTGGTAACAGTAGTATTTGCCCTGACAAAATTTCCCTCATTGCTCAATGCATCTTTATTAGTTCAAAGTCAATTTCATTTGATAGATTACTGTGAACCACTGAGTACAGACAAAGAAGATCTGCAGAAAATAGCCAGTCATTGTAATGATAAAAAGACCAATGCTAAAACCTGTTCAGAAACCAGTAATGACATCTTTTTTGCTGTTTTTGTCAAGGTGAGTCCTAATAGTTCATATATTTATGAAATTATTTTGTTTAAAAATGAGAATTGTGCTACGTAAATGATTAGTAATGAGATTCTTTGTTTCTAATTTTTCCCTGAGTAGGTGAACTTTTGTCTATGATCTGAGAACATTTTTCTTTGATTTGAGTTCATCCTATGGTGATCACAAAAACACAAGTTTCGTCAAAATCTGTCAAGATTTGTGCCTTCTGTTATATTATCTTTCCTGGAAGCTATCTCTTTAATTTAATTTTTGAATGTTTTTTAGGAGGCAGGTCCGTTTGAAGAGAAAGGAATGGTAATGGCAGTATTAGACAGAGCTTTTGATGTGTTTATATTAAAACTAGGTGTAGTTAAACGTGTCTATTGTGATGTAAGTAACTATCAGAAACTCCAACTACAAATTGATCAAAGAAAATACTTTGGTAACTAACCTCCATTCAGAAACTTCCTAGATCAAAATATCAAGAAAAGTCAAATCTCTTGATACAATATTCACAAAAGCAATTTTAAGTGACACAAATGTTGCCCATGTTATAGAGGGTGAAAGCACAGGCCATGGCTTCAGAATTTTTCTTACTTGAGGAGTATTTAGACCCATGGCAAGGTTAATATGTTTAAGATACAGATAATGGACCAATAGTACCTTAGTGTCAGAAACAGGAATTAATTTAGATAAGCCAATCAGTTATAGCGTTCATAGCTTACCGTCGAAATTTAAACCTTCAAATCAATGTGTGTCCAGTATTATCAGCGTTTGAAAGTTAAAAAGATGAGTCGTCTTTTCTTGAGACACTAAAGATATCTATAGAAATAGGAAAAGACATTCCTAGTTTGAGATATATTTGAAGGAATTAAACAATTTATGTACATTTCTAGTATTTCTGAAGACTATTTACATATTTATTCATGACTTAAATCAACCCCCCTAAAATGGCACATCTGTTCCTTTAAGGTAGAGCTCAAGTGAAATTTTGAGTGACTTTAAGTGAAAAGTCAAGCTGTCTAAAATAACAACATAAATTATTAAAGATCCCACAAGATCCAAGATAGCATCTTCAGTAGGGACTGAAATGATCCAGTTATCTGAGATAAACCTCATAAATCAATTTGTTTTGATATTTCTATATATCCCTCTGTAATTTATACATAAAGCAATATTTTAACACTAGTTATATTTTAACAATAGTTATATTCGTTAGTGTTTTTAAATTTTCAGAAATTAGAAATAAAAGACAAAGCATTTGATAAAGGTTCAAAAGTGCCAAAGTTAACATTAACTTGGCCATCAACAGAAGAAAATCCAGAAGAAAGCCAGCAAGAAATAACATTATTTACATTAGTTGATTGTGTATTAAAAGCGGATAATGAACCTCTGAAATGGACTGTAAGTTTTAAGTTTTAATAGAATCTTACGTGGTTCTGTTGGTCAGAGCATATTTGTTTCAACCCAATCAGATTTAATTAGGCTTGATACGTATTTGATTCACACCCTAATCAAATCAGGTTAAGCTAATCGACGTATTTGTTTTAACTCTAATTCAAATCGATTAGCCTAATCGACCAACCCTACTTGCGAGGTGGTTTTTTCTAATCGGTTTATGTATACTGAAATGCAAAAGACAGGTCACTTTTGAAATAACTAATAAATGCCTATGCCCTTATACCTTTTTTTGCCGTAAAGCCATACAATTTCTTGACAGCATCAAATTATCTGAAAGTGAAGTCATCGCACAATTAATGAACTTTTTATCACTACTGGGGAACCTCTAGCATCTTCTTGGAGTGCTACCGTAAACAGTATGTCATCCAGATAGAAAATGCAGTGCCAGAGGACGAGAAAACTTGCCATTTTTATGTTAATAACTTCTTCCTTGTTGAGGAAGATGTGACATGAAGGTCACATATTGACAATTTGTCATTCATAATGTCTAGTGAGATGAAAATTATTACTCTTTTCATTGTTATTTTTGACAGTAACAAAACTGATTGTTATCATTTCAAGTTGTTAAACCTATAAATTTGTTATTTTGTCTTACAAGGTCAAAAGATCATGATCTCAGCTTTGATACTTTGTAGATAATCCTGAAATGAAAAGAGTTATCGTTTATTTTTTGGACCGCCTTATATTTGTAGTCAAATTTTTGCAGATTATTCCAATATTTGTTTTTCTTTTAGGCTTATATTAAAAGAGGTAAAGATTGAGACAGTTGGTTATAGTGGTGGTAGACACAAATTGACTGGTGTGAAATTTTATTGATTGTAAGATAGTTCAGATTTATTTTAAGTTTAATTGATTGTTAAAAGGAATATAAAAAGATTGTGGATTAAAGTACAGGGATATTGGGATAACAGTATGAAAGTACAAGGATTACAGGCTTAAAGTACAAGGATAACAGGCTTAAAGTACAAGGATTACAGGCTTAAAATACAAGGATTACAGGCTTAAAGTACAAGGATTACAGGCTTAAAATACAAGGATTATGGGCTTAAAATACAAGGATAACAGGATTAAAGTACAAGGATAACAGGATTAAAGTACAAGGATTACAGGCTTAAAGTACAAGGATTAGGGGCTTAAAATACAAGGATAACAGGATTCAAGTACAAGGATAACAGGATTCAAGTACAAGGATTACAGGATTAAATAGTCCAAAGCATCTGCCTGATAGCTAATTTGAAAGTTGTAGACTGGTGTAGAATGAGCAAAACTAGACCATGTTTTGTGGATTATACACAAGCATTATGTGGTAAAAGTACAAGAATGATAGGATTAAAGTACAAGAATTATGTGGTGAAAGTACAAAAAATAACATAAGTACCAGAATTAGGGTTTATCTGAATTAACTAACCCTGGTGGATTGATTTTTATTATTTTTATTTATGTTCTTCAATATATCCAGCCATCTCTAATATCATTAAGACCCAATAACTCTTTATAATTTTGGGCATTAAAATGCATTCAGTAAATGGGCATCCCAGATTTGTTGGGGTCATCATTATTAAGGGAGAGAGTGTGTGTACAAGCATTTAAGAGAGAGTTCATTGTTTTAAGTATTTCTTAACTCTTTAAGTGTATTAGAAACACTGATAGCATCAATTTGCACCATTCCATTTGCATTTGCAGACGTCAGACACATCTGTGCTTCTATATGCTTCATTTTCAGGAACTACAGACATCTATTTGAAAATTTGAATGATGCGAATAATAGTCATAAATTTTTGATACACATTATATGTTTATAAACATTCTTACAATCAACTTAATGCTAAGCTGAAATTTTTTTTTAAATCCATTATTTTCAAATGAATTTTATGAAACAAAACTTTACTCCTTTTTGACATCACTGAAAAAAGAATGATTTTAAAATGTTAACCAAAATGGAGAAATCTGTGTACAAAAGGAGAAATAATTTGTTCACTATTTTTTTTTTTTAATCTGGGCATTCCCCTTTAAGAGTTGTTTATTTCTCACTTTGAAACTCAAATGAATGTAACTGTCAATGTTTTTGTTAAATTGC
This sequence comes from Lottia gigantea, assembly GCF_000327385.1. NCBI lineage: Eukaryota > Metazoa > Mollusca > Gastropoda > Lottiidae > Lottia > Lottia gigantea. The sequence goes on from NW_008710397.1 coordinate 953,510, forward strand.
TTGAGAACTATACTTTCAAGTTTTAATTCTGAAAAGCGTTATGCATACATGTATATCTGATTATCACAAGCCAATAAACTTGACATCATCAGTAATAACTACACATGATAATTGTAATCTAAATATACTTATACTTTGACTGCAATAGCCACCTTTCTTTCATCACAGAGTGAAGTGATTTGATAGGATTGTACACTAATGAATACTGCCAATCAGAACCCTCGACAATCGCCAATCAAAACCCTCGACAGATTGTCTGTTAATGAAAATCCATAATGTTAATGGTCTCTCTGTCAAAGCCTGTATTTCGCTGATGTACAATCCAATCAAATTGCTGTATTCCATGCAAGAAAGGAAGATTGCAGTCAAGGTATCAGACGAAGTTTGAAAGCATTTATAAGTTTGTGTTCTGCCATTTAAAAATATCTGAATGTGCTACTTTTTTAATGTGCTGTCGGATTTGTCTATTTTAAAAAAAATTTTAACCAAGAAAGAAACAAAAATTTACAAAAAAATATATGAAAGAAGAAAAAAAAAAATGTGATGGAAAATGTAAAAAAAATTAAATAAATCATTTCTTTATGTACTTGTATTTTATAAGTGAAGGTTGGAAAGAAACTTTATTACAATCTTCACCAGGACAATGAGATATTATACATTTTTGGGGAGTAATTAGGGTGTATTAATTCATAATAGATAATTACCCTGGCCAGTTGTATAATAATGGGCAAACAATGTCTAAATCTTAAGGAACTCCGTCTTATACCTTGAGAAGAGAAAGTTGGTGTAGGTGTTGAGGTCAGCCCCCTGAAAAAATTCAACAACCGACAAACAACTAAATACCATACCCCCATTGACCCTCCGGATTACTTGCCCCTTCAACAAAGTCTGGCTACGGGCCTGGATGAGGTGATACTCCTGATACCAACTGTTGGTCTCCACTCTTCTTCTTCGTGAGAATCCAACCCCTACCCCCGACGATTTTAGTAAGTTCCTGTTTTCCCCAAACAACACTACCGAAATAACCATTACATATATTCAAATATACTTCAGAATGCATTATTTCAAGGTCAATTTTCTTTTTAAAAGGCGGAAGACTGCACGCTTGTGGCTTTTGAATGGTTCCTCCGGATATATTACTTTACTTGCCCCTCAGAACAATCAAGTCTGGCTACGGTTGTTCTCATCTATTTTTCATATAATGACCCAATTAAATGACGCATGTCAAACCTATCTATTATGTAATGCGACAATTTGATAACGAAAATTCCAGTTTACCTAGAAAATTTTATCAGAAATACAAAATATTTGTTCTGTGATAATAGGACAGAGCGGGTCAGAAGTTGAAATAAGATGGCCGCGAGATTCATCTTAATTTTATGGTGTATGCATTTATTAAAATTTGTAGGTAAGATTTCCAATTATTGGCATATTTTGTTTTTGTACTTTTCTTTCTTACTTTGATATATTGTAGAAAATTCAAATCCCTGTGCTTCCAGGCAGCCGTTAAAACATGGGTCGTTCATTGGTAGCAGTGGGGTTTCTACTCTAAGGGTCACATAATTTCTTCCCTAAGTTAAATGGTAGAGAATTTGAAATTAGACCAAAGTCGAAACGCCACCGGTGCAGTATGAGTACAGGAAAGCGTGTGCATTTGACTCGTAGAAAAATTGTTCAGACCCCCACTTTAGTTTTCATATCAAAAAATGATTTTTATGCTTGTAAGTTCCAAAATGTTTGTAAGAATGCATCTGCCACTGTATGCTATATACTTTTCATTCTATCATTTCTTCAGATTGTATAGATTTATCACAATGTGATGGTATATTACAAGAATCGGAACCGGTGTTTAAACACGGTGAATATTGCTATATGTTTGATACAGATCAATTGTACTGGGACCAGGCACAAGCTGCTTGTCGTAGTAGGGGAGGTAACCTCATACAGCTTCTCGACTCCCAGACCCAACGCTTCACAATGTCCACTGCTCACAGTATTGGATGGGGAAGAAAAGTGATATGGATTGGTGCCTCTGATAGAGTTAGAGAAGGTAACTGGGTCTGGGTTAATGGTAAGTTTTCGAACTTCTTCAATGTAAAGAATAAAAATTGCGCTGTAAAAAGTCGGAACGAGCAATAACTTCAAATAGGTCGTTTTGAGAAAACGCATTTTAGTTAAACAGCATAACATAAAGTATTTCTATATGACTCTACAATTGATGTATTGAGCTCTATTTTAACAGTGGTATTTCTATATCTCTCTACAATTGATGTATTGAGTACTATTTTAACAGTGGTATTTCTATATCGCTCTACAATTGATGTATTGAGCACTATTTTAACAGTGGTATTTCTATATCTCTCTACAATTGATGTATTGAGTACTATTTTAACAGTAGTATTTCTATATGACTCTACAATTGATGTATTGAGCTCTATTTTAACAGTGGTATTTCTATATCTCTCTACAATTGATGTAATGAGCACTATTTTAACAGTGGTATTTCTATATCTCTCTACAATTGATGTAATGAGCACTATTTTAACAGTGGTATTTCTATATGACTCTACAATTGATGTATTGAGCTCTATTTTAACAGTGGTATTTCTATATCTCTCTACAATTGATGTAATGAGCACTATTTTAACAGTGGTATTTCTATATGACTCTACAATTGATGTATTGAGCACTATTTTAACAGTGGTATTTCTATATCACTCTACAATTGATGTATTGAGCACTATTTTAACAGTGGTATTTCTATATCACTCTACAATTGATGTATTGAGTACTATTTTAACAGTGGTATTTCTATATCATTCTACAACTGATGTTTTGAGCACTATTTCAACAATAGTATTTCTATATCACTCTACAATTGATGTATTGAACACTATTTTAACAGTGGTATTTCTATATCACTCTACAATTGATGTACTGAGTACTATTATAACAGTAGTATTTCTATATCACTCTACAATTGATGTATTGAGTACTATTTTAACAGTGGTATTTCTATAAGACTCTATATACAATTGATGTATTGAGCTCTATTTTAACAGTGGTATTTCTATATCACTCTACAATTGATGTTTTGAGCACTATTTTAACAGTGGTATTTCTATATCACTCTACAATTGATGTATTGAGCACTATTTTAACAGTGGTATTTCTATATCACTCTACAATTGATGTATTGAGTACTATTTTAACAGTGGTATTTCTATATCATTCTACAATTGATGTATTGAGTACTATTTTAACAGTGGTATTTCTATATCATTCTACAATTGATGTTTTGAGCACTATTTTAACAGTGGTATTTCTATATCACTCTACAATTGATGTATTGAGCACTATTTTAACAGTGGTATTTCTATATCACTCTACAATTGATGTTTTGAGCACTATTTCAACAATAGTATTTCTATAAGACTCTATATACAATTGATGTATTGAACACTATTTTAACAGTGGTATTTCTATATCACTCTACAATTGATGTATTGAGTACTATTATAACAGTAGTATTTCTATATCACTCTACAATTGATGTATTGAGTACTATTTTAACAGTGGTATTTCTATATCATTCTACAATTGATGTTTTGAGTACTATTTTAACAGTGGTATTTCTATATCACTCTACAATTGATGTTTTGAGTACTATTTTAACAGTGGTATTTCTATATCACTCTACCAA